>NC_091174.1:26377406-26449858 GCF_040958095.1 Procambarus clarkii
GAAAGGGAAGGTACTCCACTGAATTAGAGAGTACCTAAGCAACAGGACACAGCGAGTCACCGTGAGAGGTGAGGTCTCGGAGTAGCGGGGAGTCACCAGTGGAGTCCCACATGGATCAGTCCTTGGACCTATACTGTTTCTGATATACGTAAATGATCTTCCAGAAGGAATTGACTCATTCTTCTCGATGTTGGCTGATGACGCGAAAATTATGAGGAGGATCAGGACAGAGGAGGACAGAATGAGGCTACAAGATGACCTAGACAAACTGAAGGAATGGTCCGACAAATGGATACTAAAGTTCAACCAAAGTAAATGTAAGGTAATGAAACTAGGAAGAGGAACTAGGAGGCCAGTCACTGGATACCGAATGGGAGAAGAAGTCCTTCACGAAACGGACAGAGAGAGAAAGATCTAGGAGTTGATATCACGCCAAACCTGTCTCCCGAAGCCCACATCAAAAGTATAACATCAGCGGCCTATGCGAGGCTGGCTAACATCAGAACTGCTTTCAGAAACCTGTGTAAAGAGTTTTTCAGAACCTTGTATACCACATATGTAAGGCCAATCCTGGAGCATGCAGCCCCAGCATGGAGTATGTACCTTATCAAGCACAAGACGAAGCTGGAAAAAATTCAGAGGTATGCCACTAGGTTAGTCCCAGAACTGAGAGGCATGAGTTATGAGGACAGACTACGTGACCTGCACCTCACGTCGCTAGAAGACAGAAGAGCTAGGAAAGAAATGATCACCACACACAAAATCCTCAGGGGAATTGACAGGGTGGACAAGGACGGATTATTTAACACGGGTGGCACACGCACAAGGAGACACAGGTGGAAGATGACTACCCAAATGAGCCACAGAGATATTAGAAAGAATTTTTCAGTGTGAGAATAGTTAGTATATGGAATGCACTAGGAAGTGATGTGGTGGAGGCTGACTCCATATACAGTTTCAAATATTGATATGACAGAGCCCAGTAGGCTCAGGAATCTGTACATCAGTTGATTGACGGTTGAGAGGCGGGGCCAAAGAGCCAGAGCTCAACCCCCGCTAGCACAACTAGGTGAGTACAACTAAGTGAGTACATACTTGGGGCATGATACATCTGGTGACTGACACACCAGGTGACTGACACACCAGGTGACTGACACACCGGGTGACTGACACTCCAGGTGACTGACACACCAAGTGCTGACACACCGGGTGACTGACACACCAGGTGACTGACACACCAAGTGCTGACACACCAAGTGCTGACACACCAGGTGACTGACACACCAGGTGACTGACACACCGGGTGACTGACACTCCAGGTGACTGACACACCAAGTGCTGACACACCGGGTGACTGACACACCAGGTGACTGACACACCAAGTGCTGACACACCAAGTGCTGACACACCAGGTGACTGACACACCAGGTGACTGACACACAAGGGGACTGACACACCAAGTGCTGACACACCAAGTGACTGACACACCAGGTGACTGACACACCAAGTGCTGACACACCAAGTGCTGACACACCAAGTGCTGACACACCAAGTGCTGACACACCAAGTGCTGACACACCAAGTGCTGACACACCAGGTAACTGACACACCAAGTGCTGACACACCAGGTGACTGACACACCAGGTGACTGACACACAAAGTGCTGACACACCAGGTGACTGACACACCAAGTGCTGACACACCAGGTGACTGACACACCAAGTGCTGACACACCAAGTGCTGACACACCAAGTGCTGACACACCAAGTGCTGACACACCAGGTAACTGACACACCAAGTGCTGACACACCAGGTGACTGACACACCAGGTAACTGATACACCAGGTGACTGACACACCAGGTAACTGACACATCGGGTGACTGACACACCAGGTGACTGACACACCGGGTGACTGACACACCACGTGACTGACACACCAGGTGACTGACACACCGGGTGACTGACACACCAGGTGACTGACACACCGGGTGACTGACACACCAGGTGACTGACACACTAGGTAACTGACACAACAGGTCACTGACACACCAGGTGACTGACACACCAGGTGACTGACACACCAAGTGCTGACACACCGGGTGACTGACACACCAGGTGACTGACACACCACGTGAATGACACACCACGTGACTGACACACCAGGTGACTGACACACCACGTGACTGACACACTAGGTAACTGACACAACAGGTCACTGACACACCAGGTTAGTGACACACCAGGTGACTGACACACCAGGTGACTGACACACCGGGTGACTGACACACCAGGTGACTGACACACCGGGTGACTGACACACCAGGTGACTGACACACCAGGTGACTGACACACCAGGTGACTGACACACCAGGTGACTGACACACCAGGTGACTGACACACCAGGTGACTGACACACCAGGTGACTGACACACCGGGTGACTGACACACCAGGTGACTGACACACCGGGTGACTGACACACCAGGTGACTGACACACCAGGTGACTGACACACCAGGTGACTGACACACCAGGTGACTGACACACCAGGTGACTGACACACCGGGTGACTGACACACCAGGTGACTGACACACCACGTGACTGACACACTAGGTAACTGACACAACAGATCACTGACACACCAGGTGACTGACACACCAGGTGACTGACACACCAAGTGCTGACACACCAAGTGCTGACACACCAGGTGACTGACACACCAGGTGACTGACACACCAGGTGACTGACACACCAGGTGACTGACACACCAAGTGCTGACACACCAAGTGCTGACACACCAAGTGCTGACACACCAAATGCTGACACGCCGGGTGACTGACACACCGGGTGACTGACACACCAGGTGACTGACACACCTGGTGACTGACACACCAGGTGACTGACACACCAGGTGACTGACACACCGGGTGACTGACACACCAGGTGACTGACACACCGGGTGACTGACACACCAGGTGACTGACACACTAGGTAACTGACACAACAGGTCACTGACACACCAGGTTAGTGACACACTTGGTGAGTGAGACACCAGGTGACTGACACACCACGTGACTGACACACCACGTGACTGACACACCAGGTGACTGACACACCACGTGACTGACACACTAGGTAACTGACACAACAGGTCACTGACACACCAGATTAGTGACACACTTGGTGAGTGACACACCAGGTGACTGACACACCAGGTGACTGACACACCGGGTGACTGACACACCAGGTGACTGACACACCGGGTGACTGACACACCAGGTGACTGACACACCAGGTGACTGACACACCAGGTGACTGACACACCGGGTGACTGACACACAAGGTGACTGACACACCACGTGACTGACACACCGGGTGACTGACACACCAGGTGACTGACACACCACGTGACTGACACACTAGGTAACTGACACAACAGGTCACTGACACACCAGGTTAGTGACACACTTGGTGAGTGACACACCAGGTGACTGACACACCAGGTGACTGACACACTGAGTGACTGACACACCAGGTGACTGACACACCGGGTGACTGACACACCAGGTGACTGACACACCGGGTGACTGACACACCAGGTGACTGACACACCAGGTGACTGACACACCAGGTGACTGACACACCGGGTGACTGACACACCAGGTGACTGACACACCACGTGACTGACACACTAGGTAACTGACACAACAGGTCACTGACACACCAGGTTAGTGACACACTTGGTGAGTGACACACCAGGTGACTGACACACCAGGTGACTGACACACTGAGTGACTGACACACCAGGTGACTGACACACCACGTGACTGACACACCAGGTGACTGACACACCAGGTGACTAACACACCGGGTGACTGACACACCAGGTGACTGACACACCGGGTGACTGACACACCGGGTGACTGACACACCGGGTGACTGACACACCAAGTGACTGACACACCATGTGATTGACACACCGGGTGACTGACACATTGGGTGACTGGCCCTCCAGGTGACTGACACACCAGGTAACTGACACACCAAGTGACTGACACACCGGGTGACTGACACACCAAGTGACTGACACACCGGGTAACTGACACACCAGGTAACTGACACACCGGGTGACTGACACACCAGGTGACTGACACACCAGGTGACTGACACATCGGGTGACTGACACACCAGGTAACTGACACACCGGGTGACTGACACACCAGGTGACTGACACACCGGGTGACTGACACACCAGGTGACTAACACACTGAGTGACTGACACACCAGGTGACTGACACACCACGTGATTGACACACCGGGTGACTGACACACTGACTGACTGACACACCAGGTGACTGACACACCGGCCATTGAACATTGGACAGCCATTGAATTAGTTAGGAGCAAGGGAGGAATCCCGATCATATGTGGCATTCTTCCAAGAAAGGGAGTAGGAAATGAATGGATATCGAGGGCACTTGGTGTCAATTGCCGGCTGGAAAGATATTGCAAATCAAATGCAATATCTTTCATAGACAACTGGGAACACTTCTATGGAAGAAATGAAATGTATGCTCGTGATGGGGTGCATCTATCGAGAGCTGGGGTTGTTGCTGTTGCGAACTCGTTGGAAGAAGTGGTTAGAGGTGTTTGTTTGGGTTTAAACTGTTAGCTGATAGAGGTATGGGAATTGATTTGGAGGAAGGAGATAATAAAAGTACGTGTTTGTGGGAGAAAGGAATTGGCAAAATGATCAGGGAAAGAGAAGGGCCTCAAAATAACAATTCACTTAGGGTATATTACACTAACAGTAGAAGTCTAAGAAATAAGATTAACGAATTAAATGCTCTTGTCTGCACAGAAAAAATAGATATTATTGCACTTACCGAAACGAGGATGAATGTAGAAAATAGAGAACTATTAGCTGAATATCAAATAAATGGATTTAAACTATTTCACACAGATAGATATATTAGACGAGGAGGGGGAGTAGCCATATATGTTAGGGACAATTTGAAATGTAGTCTCAAAGAGGGGAATCAAAACTTAGCCACACACAGAAACTATTTGGATAGAATTATACGAAAAAGCAAATAATATTATAATAGGAGTTATATATAGGCCACCAAATTTCGACAGAATGGAAGCAAAGCATCTATGGGATGAAATATCTAGAGCATCTAGATCTAACAGTATTTACGTCATGGGTGACTTTAATTTTAGTGGAATAAACTGGCTGAACAAAACAGGGAATAGTGAAGCAGAAGATTTTCTAGAATTAATTGACGATTGCTTTCTTACGCAACACATTAAGGAACCAACGCGGGGAAATAATATTTTAAATTTTGTGTTAACTAACAGGGAAACACAAATTAATGACATCGAAATAGGGAGTGAGCTAGGGAACAGTGATCACAAAGAAATCAGATTTAGCATAGAATGGAATAGACCTGTAGGAGAAAATTCTGTTAAAGTGCCAGATTTTCGAAAAGCTGATTTTAATAGCCTTAGAAATTTTTTGGGTCAAATTGATTGGAAAGTCTTGGGTATGGGGTGGGGGCCGGTCTTGGAGCGAGACATGAACCCAGCGATAGGTGACGTAAATGGGGATTTCGATGTGGATTCAATATATAACTTATTTAAGAATATTCTAAACAAAGCACAGGAACGTAGTATACCATACAAATTGAATAGATCGAATACTAATGACCCAAAGTGGATAACAAAGAATTTGAAGAACCTTATAGGTAAAAAGAGAGCTTGGTACAAAAGGATTAAAAATGGGGAGGTCACTTTAGAACAGGAATTCGTACAACTGGTTAGAAATGTTAAAAAAGAGATAAGGAAAGCAAAAAGAAATTATGAAGTTCGCATAGCAGGGCAAGCAAAGACAAATCCTAAAGGGTTTTTTCAGTTATATCGTACTAAGACTAGGGAAAGGATACGTCCATTAAAAACTGAGACAGGTCAAATAACAGATAGTGATGAAGAGATGAGTAGTATTTTTAATAAATATTTTGTATCTGTATTTACTAAAGAGGAACTTAACAATATGCCTTCAGCCGAACAAGTCTATGTGGGTGGGGACGAGGACAGGTTGACGAGTTTAACAGTTACCAGGGAGGATGTTCTTAAACAAGTAGTAAAACTCAAACCAAACAAATCTCCAGGGCCGGATGAAGTGTTTGCCATAGTTCTTAAAGAATGCAAAGAGGAGCTTTGTGACCCACTGTCAACCATATTTAATAAATCAATAGAGTCAGGCAGAGTGCCAGAGTTTTGGAAAGTTGCTAATGTGATACCAGTTTTTAAGAAAGAAGATAGATCACTTGCGTCTAACTATCGACCAATTAGCCTAACGTCTATTGTGGGAAAGTTACTCGAATCTATAATAGCAAATAAAATTCGTCTTCATCTTGAAAAACATAAATTAATAATTGAGTCGCAACATGGTTTTATAAATGGCCGTTCATGTTTAACAAATTTATTATCTTTTTATTCTAGCATTATTGAGGAAGTTGATAGTGGTAAGGATTGCGATGTTGTGTACCTTGACTTTAGCAAAGCTTTTGATACAGTGCCACATGAAAGACTGATTAAAAAGTTAGAGTCTCATGGTATTGGGGGTGCTATATTAAGCTGGATTAGGGCATGGCTATGCCAAAGGAAACAGAGAGTTAGTATAAATGGAGTCAAGTCAGAGTGGGAAAATGTTGTAAATGGGGTGCCTCAGGGCTCTGTCCTTGGACCTCTGTTGTTTATAATATATATAAATGATTTAGATTCAGGTTTGAGTAGCAACATTTGCAAATTTGCCGATGATACGAAAATCGGTAGGGAAATTAATTCGGAGGAGGACTCACTATCACTTCAAGTTGATCTAGATAGGGTTTTGAAATGGTCGAAGGATTGGCAGATGCAGTTTAATGCTGATAAATGTAAAGTTCTGAGGTTAGGTAATGATGATAGGGTTACAAGATTCGAGCTAGATGGTGTTGAGATTGCGAAGTCGAATTGCGAAAGGGATCAAGGAGTTATGATTAGTAAGAATTTAAAACAAAAGGATCAATGCATAAATGTTCGTAATAGGCAAATCGGACACTTGGATTTATTAATCGCAGCGTTAGTAACAAGACACCTGGTGTGGTTCTCAAGCTATATCTTGCTCTAGTTAGGCCCCATTTAGATTATGCAGTTCAGTTTTGGTCGCCATATTATAGAATGGATATGAATTCACTTGAACGTGTCCAGCGTAGGATGACTAAGTTAATTCCCCAAATTAGAAATCTTTCATATGAAGAAAGATTAACAAATTGCTATACTTCGATAGCAATTTGTATAATGATAAGTGGACTGTATTTCTGCAATAATCTCTTAATCTCACAAATCGATCCTCTACACATTAGGGGGGGGTTATTAAATTAATATGTATGCAGCCAATCAAACTACAGAATTAACTACATACATTGAAAAGGTTCCTTATCTTATAGTACAGCAGGTTAGTCCACCAGGTATAACTAGGGTGTAGACACCAAATTATCCTCTTTGAGGTAGCTTTCATCACCCAGGTAACTGGTGCACAAACTCTTCCTCGTCTTGACCTGTCAAAAGGGCGCTAACTGTGAAGCCAGAATCCTATATATGACAAGTTATATCAGAGAAAACTGTACATGGAACATTGAAGACCTGGCTTAATTACCTTTATTTTGAGGCTTCCACGTGATCTAACCGGGTCACCCTATATCCTGACATTAATGGCCATAAATGAATGATAAACGGGTTTCGGATAGACACTTAACTTGAATTTGTAGACAGCGTGTTGACAATGGTACACCTTTGGCTTCCATAACACTACGTCCAAGTAAAATTAACAGGAGCCGAATTTGCTCCCGTGTGCCTCTGGTCTCGTATAAACAATGGCAATGTCTAACACTCCTCACTGACGCTACTGGCCGACATTGTCCAGATATGATAGGAGCTAAATTTGCTCCACACGTCTCGGAGGTGACACAACAATGGCTGCCCCCTTCCTCCCTGACGCCTGGCCTACTTTGTCCAGATTTCAGAAAGTGATAGAAGGGTCACATTTACTCTACTTTAATATTGATAATTAAGTTAATTTATATAAGATGTTTTTATGATGGTAAAGTCCAAAGACTAATGTATTTAAGAATAATTCCCAGCAGAATAGCTGGTGAATTATAATGGTATGTGGTGATGATATCCCGTTTTCTTTAGATGGTAATTCCACTACAAGTTACGTTTTCTATGGGTAACTTGTTTATACAACACAGCTATTATCTGTATGATTATTAAATGGTGTCGGATTTTCCGACATAATTCCCCAGGGGCTGCTCACGGGTCGAAGTCCTAATTAGAACAGACGAACACCGATACTCCTCCTTCGAATTATTAGATTAATTTGATGTTAGTAGTTAGTAATCACACATTTGTGTGTCTGTTCGTACAGGACGGATGTCCCGTACTAGAGTTGCAGGGGTATTATGTCTAATGCAATTTCATTTCCCTGTTAACTCTTGAAAGGCTAATATTTAAGCCTTATACATATTATTTAACCCAGAAGACTGAATGTGATCAAGTACTACAGTCAAGTATGATTCAGGGACTGCAGTGAGATCAGTGACATTAGATATAACTTGAAGTTTCTTCAGGTAACTGGTCACCGATATATAAACACTGAGGCCCATGGAATACATCTTGATTAAATAATAAATGTATCAAATCAGTCATCAGATTTATTGGGGTTTAATTTAGTTAATTGATTCAGAAGATTGAATAGCTCATCATTAAAGTAAAGTATGGTTCTGAGACTGCAGTGGGTTCAGTGACATTGGTCGCAGTGACTTGTAGCTGTTTTAGGCTACTGTTCACTGATTTGCCACTGAGGCCTCATGAACTCATCTTCAGCTTTAAATGATGATACTAACATCAACCTCTGTTGGTATAGTCAGCTGTAATCTACTTAGTATAATGCTACTGGAGAAATATAATCAGCTGACAAATTTAGATTTCTATTGGTATTGTTTATCTGCAGGCATAGGTCTCCTCAGGCTTGATACTGGACCTGAGAGTAATTTACCTCCTGCAGACTTTAACATGGTTATGCCCTGATATTTAGTAGGGCTACCGATGAATCGATGGTAGTAGTCTGCCCCCACAAGGACAGCCATTTGGCATTTGATTTGCTCAAATTTACCTGCAGCTGCTTGATAATGGCTTTCCAGGTCAGCATAATCAACTTGAGATTGTTGTGACAAATCTTCACATTTCTTGATCTGTCTTGTTAAGTGGCCTTTAAGACCTGCAAGGGTTCTTTTCATTCTCCCTGCATTATCCATACTGGCTCGTTGGTGAAGCCTTGTGGGGCTTGTACTTGGGCTGCTCATAATACTGAACAAGCACTGATGGTAGCCTAGGGTAAATTCTGCACTCACTAGGCAATAATCCTACCTCTACTAGAGGTTAGCACTTAAAATTAATACACATTATATATATACAATCATACACACTAATGATTTGAGTGATAAACCAGTGTCACTGGAAGTACCTTTAGGTTAGCTCTTCTATATCACCCTAGGATGGTAGAGACACTAATTAATCACTCAAAGGTGTAATGATCATAAGTAAATTATTATATATACAACTCAACTCGAGTTGATAAAAATTACACCCAAAATAGGGTCTGGACCATTCATTAATGGTGCTAGGTTAATCAATATAGTACAACTGACTATGGTAATAATGGGACTAGGATGAACGATAATAGTTCAACTAGTCATATCCTACCCTGTTGTGGGTTGGCAATTAGTAAATATTATACTGTGATCACTAGTGCAGTATATATTAAATAATTCTCTATTTGGAGAAATAATATACACAATTATTGATAATAGCCTCTTAATTAGCCTCTATGAAACTTCTAATATTATCTAGAAGTATTAAATATTATTAGTGACCTCACGAAATAAACTCCACAAAATTCGTAGATAATCTCTCGCGAAATGTAACACCACGAAATCCGTGAACAATCTCGCAAAGACACAGTCACTAATTTGGCTGGCTTCTATATTAGCGCTGTCATTTCACGAAATAACACGCCACCAAATATCTGTGGGTGTGCATGAAACCGCTGATGAGGCCGATCTGAACTGAGCAGGGCTCGTGAGCTCCCACGAGGCAACGCCGCTATCTTTGACTGCTGGCTTTTGTTTAAATCACACTGCACTAGTATATTTAATGAATCCACTGGTTAACTGGTTCATCCGGTACTAAGATGACCAAATGTGGGTTCAAAGGATCAAATAATCCGTCATCCGGTTCGAAGATGACCAAATAATGTGGGAACCGACCTGTGAGATTTATATTTATTTAATTTATATGAATTTATATTTACGTTAATTTATATACTTCGATAGCAATTTGTATAATGATAAGTGGACTGTATTTCTGCAATAATCTCTTAATCTCACAAATCGATCCTCTACACATTAGGGGGGGTTATTAAATTAATATATATGCAGCCAATCAAACTACAGAATTAACTACATACATTGAAAAGGTTCCTTATCTTATAGTACAGCAGGTTAGTCCACCAGGTATAACTAGGGTGTAGACACCAAATTATCCTCTTTGAGGTAGCTTTCATCACCCAGGTAACTGGTGCACAAACTCTTCCTCGTCTTGACCTGTCAAAAGGGCGCTAACTGTGAAGCCAGAATCCTATATATGACAAGTTATATCAGAGAAAACTGTACATGGAACATTGAAGACCTGGCTTAATTACCTTTATTTTGAGGCTTCCACGTGATCTAACCGGGTCACCCTATATCCTGACATTAATGGCCATAAATGAATGATAAACGGGTTTCGGATAGACACTTAACTTGAATTTGTAGACAGCGTGTTGACAATGGTACACCTTTGGCTTCCATAACACTACGTCCAAGTAAAATTAACAGGAGCCGAATTTGCTCCCGTGTGCCTCTGGTCTCGTATAAACAATGGCAATGTCTAACACTCCTCACTGACGCTACTGGCCGACATTGTCCAGATATGATAGGAGCTAAATTTGCTCCACACGTCTCGGAGGTGACACAACAATGGCTGCCCCTTCCTCCCTGACGCCTGGCCTACTTTGTCCAGATTTCAGAAAGTGATAGAAGGGTCACATTTACTCTACTTTAATATTGATAATTAAGTTAATTTATATAAGATGTTTTTATGATGGTAAAGTCCAAAGACTAATGTATTTAAGAATAATTCCCAGCAGAATAGCTGGTGAATTATAATGGTATGTGGTGATGATATCCCGTTTTCTTTAGATGGTAATTCCACTACAAGTTACGTTTTCTATGGGTAACTTGTTTATACAACACAGCTATTATCTGTATGATTATTAAATGGTGTCGGATTTTCCGACATAATTCCCCAGGGGCTGCTCACGGGTCGAAGTCCTAATTAGAACAGACGAACACCGATACTCCTCCTTCGAATTATTAGATTAATTTGATGTTAGTAGTTAGTAATCACACATTTGTGTGTCTGTTCGTACAGGACGGATGTCCCGTACTAGAGTTGCAGGGGTATTATGTCTAATGCAATTTCATTTCCTGTTAACTCTTGAAAGGCTAATATTTAAGCCTTATACATATTATTTAACCCAGAAGACTGAATGTGATCAAGTACTACAGTCAAGTATGATTCAGGGACTGCAGTGAGATCAGTGACATTAGATATAACTTGAAGTTTCTTCAGGTAACTGGTCACCGATATATAAACACTGAGGCCCATGGAATACATCTTGATTAAATAATAAATGTATCAAATCAGTCATCAGATTTATTGGGGTTTAATTTAGTTAATTGATTCAGAAGATTGAATAGCTCATCATTAAAGTAAAGTATGGTTCTGAGACTGCAGTGGGTTCAGTGACATTGGTCGCAGTGACTTGTAGCTGTTTTAGGCTACTGTTCACTGATTTGCCACTGAGGCCTCATGAACTCATCTTCAGCTTTAAATGATGATACTAACATCAACCTCTGTTGGTATAGTCAGCTGTAATCTCCTTAGTATAATGCTACTGGAGAAATATAATCAGCTGACAAATTTAGATTTCTATTGGTATTGTTTATCTGCAGGCATAGGTCTCCTCAGGCTTGATACTGGACCTGAGAGTAATTTACCTCCTGCAGACTTTAACATGGTTATGCCCTGATATTTAGTAGGGCTACCGATGAATCGATGGTAGTAGTCTGCCCCCACAAGGACAGCCATTTGGCATTTGATTTGCTCAAATTTACCTGCAGCTGCTTGATAATAGCTTTCCAGGTCAGCATAATCAACTTGAGATTGTTGTGACAAATCTTCACATTTCTTGATCTGTCTTGTTAAGTGGCCTTTAAGACCTGCAAGGGTTCTTTTCATTCTCCCTGCATTATCCATACTGGCTCGTTGGTGAAGCCTTGTGGGGCTTGTACTTGGGCTGCTCATAATACTGAACAAGCACTGATGGTAGCCTAGGGTAAATTCTGCACTCACTAGGCAATAATCCTACCTCTACTAGAGGTTAGCACTTAAAATTAATACACATTATATATATACAATCATACACACTAATGATTTGAGTGATAAACCAGTGTCACTGGAAGTACCTTTAGGTTAGCTCTTCTATATCACCCTAGGATGGTAGAGACACTAATTAATCACTCAAAGGTGTAATGATCATAAGTAAATTATTATATATACAACTCAACTCGAGTTGATAAAAATTACACCCAAAATAGGGTCTGGACCATTCATTAATGGTGCTAGGTTAATCAATATAGTACAACTGACTATGGTAATAATGGGACTAGGATGAACGATAATAGTTCAACTAGTCATATCCTACCCTGTTGTGGGTTGGCAATTAGTAAATATTATACTGTGATCACTAGTGCAGTATATATTAAATAATTCTCTATTTGGAGAAATAATATACACAATTATTGATAATAGCCTCTTAATTAGCCTCTATGAAACTTCTAATATTATCTAGAAGTATTAAATATTATTAGTGACCTCACGAAATAAACTCCACAAAATTCGTAGATAATCTCTCGCGAAATGTAACACCACGAAATCCGTGAACAATCTCGCAAAGACACAGTCACTAATTTGGCTGGCTTCTATATTAGCGCTGTCATTTCACGAAATAACACGCCACCAAATATCTGTGGGTGTGCATGAAACCGCTGATGAGGCCGATCTGAACTGAGCGGGGCTCGTGAGCTCCCACGAGGCAACGCCGCTATCTTTGACTGCTGGCTTTTGTTTAAATCACACTGCACTAGTATATTTAATGAATCCACTGGTTAACTGGTTCATCCGGTACTAAGATGACCAAATGTGGGTTCAAAGGATCAAATAATCCGTCATCCGGTTCGAAGATGACCAAATAATGTGGGAACCGACCTGTGAGATTTATATTTATTTAATTTATATGAATTTATATTTACGTTAATTTATATACTTCGATAGCAATTTGTATAATGATAAGTGGACTGTATTTCTGCAATAATCTCTTAATCTCACAAATCGATCCTCTACACATTAGGGGGGGGGTTATTAAATTAATATATATGCAGCCAATCAAACTACAGAATTAACTACATACATTGAAAAGGTTCCTTATCTTATAGTACAGCAGGTTAGTCCACCAGGTATAACTAGGGTGTAGACACCAAATTATCCTCTTTGAGGTAGCTTTCATCACCCAGGTAACTGGTGCACAAACTCTTCCTCGTCTTGACCTGTCAAAAGGGCGCTAACTGTGAAGCCAGAATCCTATATATGACAAGTTATATCAGAGAAAACTGTACATGGAACATTGAAGACCTGGCTTAATTACCTTTATTTTGAGGCTTCCACGTGATCTAACCGGGTCACCCTATATCCTGACATTAATGGCCATAAATGAATGATAAACGGGTTTCGGATAGACACTTAACTTGAATTTGTAGACAGCGTGTTGACAATGGTACACCTTTGGCTTCCATAACACTACGTCCAAGTAAAATTAACAGGAGCCGAATTTGCTCCCGTGTGCCTCTGGTCTCGTATAAACAATGGCAATGTCTAACACTCCTCACTGACGCTACTGGCCGACATTGTCCAGATATGATAGGAGCTAAATTTGCTCCACACGTCTCGGAGGTGACACAACAATGGCTGCCCCTTCCTCCCTGACGCCTGGCCTACTTTGTCCAGATTTCAGAAAGTGATAGAAGGGTCACATTTACTCTACTTTAATATTGATAATTAAGTTAATTTATATAAGATGTTTTTATGATGGTAAAGTCCAAAGACTAATGTATTTAAGAATAATTCCCAGCAGAATAGCTGGTGAATTATAATGGTATGTGGTGATGATATCCCGTTTCTTTAGATGGTAATTCCACTACAAGTTACGTTTTCTATGGGTAACTTGTTTATACAACACAGCTATTATCTGTATGATTATTAAATGGTGTCGGATTTTCCGACAAAAGGCGAAGATTTAGGGGTGACATGATAGAGGTTTACAAGTGGGTGAATGGACATAACAAAGGGGATATTAATCGGGTATTAAAAGTATCAACACAAGACAGAACACGAAACAATGGGTATAAATTGGATAAGTTTAAATTTAGGAAAGACTTGGGTAAATACTGGTTCAGTAACAGGGTTGTTGATTTGTGGAACCAATTGCCGCGTACATTGTGGAGGTGGGGTCGCTCGATTGTTTCAAGCATGGGTTGGACATGTATATGAGTGGGATTGGGTGGTTATAAATAGGAGCTGCCTCGTATGGGCCAACAGGCCTTCTGCAGTTGCCTTTGTTCTTATGTCCGATTTGCCTTATTTCGAACATTCATGCATTGATCCTTTTGTTTTAAATTCTTACTAATCATAACTCCCAGATCCTTTTCGCAATCCGACTTCGCAATCTCAACACCATCTAGCTCGTATCTTGTAACTCTATCATCATTACCTAGCCTCAGAACTTTACATTTATCAGCATTAAACTGCATCTGCCAATCCTTTGACCATTTCAAAACCCTATCTAGATCAACTTGAAGTGATAGTGAGTCCTCCTCCGAGTTAATTTCCCTACCGATTTTCGTATCATCGGCAAATTTGCAAATGTTGCTACTCAAACCTGAATCTAATTCATTTATATATATTATAAACAACAAAGGTCCCAGGACAGAGCCTTGAGGCACTCACTTACAACATTTTCCCACTCTGACTTGACTCCATTTATACTAACTCTCTGTTTCCTTTGGTATAGCCATGCTCTAATCCAGCTTAATATAGCACCCCCAATACCATGAGCCTCTACGTAGTATAAGCACAGGAACGTAGTATACCATACAAATTGAATAGATCGAATACTAATGACCCAAAGTGGATAACAAAGAATTTGAAGAACCTTATAGGTTAAAAAGAGAGCTTGGTGCAAAAGGATTAAAAATGGGGAGGTCACTTTAGAACAGGAATTCGTACAACTGGTTAGAAATGTTAAAAAAGAGATAAGGAAAGCAAAAAGAAACTATGAAGTTCGCATAGCAGGGCAAGCAAAGACAAATCCTAAAGGGTTTTTTCAGTTATATCGTACTAAGACTAGGAAAGGATAGGTCCATTAAAAACTGAGACAGGTCAAATAAAGATAGTGATGAAGAGATGAGTAGTATTTTTAATAAATATTTGTATCTGTATTTACTAAAGAGGAACTTAACAATATGCCTTCAGCTGAACAAGTCTATGTGGGTGGGGACGAAGACAAGTTGATGAGTTTAGCAGTTACCAGGGAGGATGTTCTTAAACAAATAGTAAAACTCAAACCAAACAAATCCCCAGGGCCGGATGAAGTGTTTGCCAGGGTGCTTAAAGAATGCAAAGAGGAGCTTTGTGACCCACTGTCAACCATATTTAATAAATCAATAGACTCAAGGCTCTGTCCTGGGACCTCTGTTGTTTATAATATATATAAATGATTTAGATTCAGGTTTGAGTAGCAACATTTGCAAATTTGCCGATGATACGAAAATCGGTAGGGAAATTAATTCGGAGGAGGACTCACTATCACTTCAAGTTGATCTAGATAGGGTTTTGAAATGGTCAAAGGATTGGCAGATGCAGTTTAATGCTGATAAATGTAAAGTTCTGAGGTTAGGTAATGATGATAGAGTTACAAGATACGAGCTAGATGGTGTTGTGATTGCGAAGTCGGATTGCGAAAGGGATCTGGGAGTTATGATTTGTAAGAATTTAAAACAAAAGGATCAATGCATAAATGTTCGTAATAAGGCAAATCGGACACTTGGATTTATTAATCGCAGCGTTAGTAACAAGACACCTGGTGTGGTTCTCAAGCTATATCATAAGAACATAAGAACAAAGGTAACTGCAGAAGGCCTATTGGCCCATACGAGGCAGCTCCTATTCTATAACCACCCAATCCCACTCATATACTTGTCCAACCCGTGCTTGAAACAATCGAGGGACCCCACCTCCACAATGTTACGCGGCAATTGGTTCCACAAATCAACAACCCTGTTACTGAACCAGTATTTACCCAAGTCTTTCCTAAATCTAAACTTATCCAATTTATATCCATTGTTTCGTGTTCTGTCCTGTGTTGATACTTTTAATACCCTATTAATATCCCCCCGGTTATGTCCATTCATCCACTTGTAAACCTCTATCATGTCACCCCTAACTCTTCGCCTTTCCAGTGAATGCAACTTAAGCTTTGTTAATCTTTCTTCATATGAAAGATTTCTAATTTGGGGAATTAACTTAGTCATCCTACGCTGGACACGTTCAAGTGAATTTATATCCATTCTATAATATGGCGACCAAAACTGAACTGCATAATCTAAATGGGGCCTAACTAGAGCAAGATATAGCTTGAGAACCACACCAGGTGTCTTGTTACTAACGCTGCGATTAATAAATCCAAGTGTCCGATTTGCCTTATTACGAACATTTATGCATTGATCCTTTTGTTTTAAATTCTTACTAATCATAACTCCCAGATCCCTTTCGCAATCCGACTTCGCAATCACAACACCATCTAGCTCGTATCTTGTAACTCTATCATCATTACCTAACCTCAGAACTTTACATTTATCAGCATTAAACTGCATCTGCCAATCCTTTGACCATTTCAAAACCCTATCTAGATCAACTTGAAGTGATAGTGAGTCCTCCTCCGAATTAATTTCCCTACCGATTTTCGTATCATCGGCAAATTTGCAAATGTTGCTACTCAAACCTGAATCTAAATCATTTATATATATTATAAACAACAGAGGTCCCAGGACAGAGCCTTGAGGCACTCCACTTACAACATTTTCCCACTCTGACTTGATTCCATTTATACTAACTCTCTGTTTCCTTTGGTATAGCCATGCCCTAATCCAGCTTAATATAGCACCCCCAATACCATGAGACTCTATCTTTTTAATCAGTCTTTCATGTGGCACTGTATCAAAAGCTTTGCTAAAGTCAAGGTATACAACATCGCAATCCTTACCACTATCAACTGCCTCAACAATGCTAGAATAAAAAGATAACAAATTTGTTAAACATGAACGGCCTTTTATAAAACCATGTTGCGACTCAATTATTAATTTATGTTTTTCAAGATGAAGACGAATTTTATTTGCTATTATAGATTCGAGTAACTTTCCCACAATAGACGTTAGGCTAATTGGTCGATAGTTAGACGCAAGTGATCTATCTCCTTTCTTAAAAACTGGTATCACATTAGCAACTTTCCAAAACTCTGGCACTCTGCCTGACTCTATTGATTTATTAAATATGGTTGACAGTGGGTCACAAAGCTCCTCTTTGCATTCTTTAAGCACCCTAGCAAACACTTCATCCGGCCCTGGGGATTTGTTTGGTTTGAGTTTTACTTTTTGTTCAGCAATTGTCTTTTTCCTTGATAATCGTTTTTGTGTCTTTTTGATCCTTATCTCTCTTTTCTCGCTCAATTGGTAGTCGGATTTAGTACAAATTCTTTAATTATTTAGGAAAAACCTATAGTGACTTTTAACTGTAGGCAATGATACCATTAAAACTACTTACTATAGGTAATGATCTCATCATAATTACTAACTGTAGGTAATGATCCCATTATAACTACTAACTGTAGGTAATGATCCCATTATAACTAATAACTATTGATAATGATCCCATTATAACTACTAACTGTAGGTAATGATCCCATTATAACTACTAACTGTAGGTAAGGATCCCATTATAACTAATAACTATTGATAATGATCCCATTATAACTACTAACTGTAGGTAATGATCCCATTATAACTACTAACTGTAGGTAATGATCTCATTATAACTGCTTACTGTATGTAATGATCCCATTATAACTACTAACTGTAGGTAATGATCCCATTGTAACTATTAACTGTATGTAATGATCCCATTATAACTACTAACTGTATGTAATGATCCCATCATAATTACTTATGGTAGGTAATGGTCCCATTATAACTACTAACTGTAGGTAATGATCCCATTATAACTACTAACTGTAAGTAATGATCCCATTATAACTATTAACTGTAGGTAATGATCCCATTATAACTATTAACTGTAGGTAATGAGTCAGGCGCAGACAGTCTCAGCAGTCAGGCACAGACAGTCTCAGTGAGGTGTGTTACCCGGAGCTCCTGAGTGTTGTTATATTATCATAGCAATATGGAAGTTATAGTGAAGGACCTGGTGACTCTAGTGGGAGCCCTGAGGACAGAGTTGGACTCTCTGCGGGTGGAGGTGCGTCAGCTGAAACAACAACGAGAAGAAACGAAGGAGGAGACCAGTAGTAAAAAGACCTCGTCTTGGAAAGTTGTAAAGGACAGGGGCCTTAAGAAGACTTTGATAAAGCCGCCATAAGAGGTTCTAATTCATTTGCCGTATTGGAGGACGAGTGATGTGGTGAGACTGCGGATCACGCGAAAAGGAAAGCAACGAAGCGCAGGCCCCTCAGAGAGTAAAAGAAGTACCTAAGCAAACTTTAGTTGTGGGAGATTCCAAGATAAGGTATTTGGAGAGAACGTTTTGTGCTAGAGATAGGGGAAAAGGTTAAGGGTTTGCTATCCCGGAGCTGGTATTGGTGATATTATAAACAACATGAATGATATTATGGCTGAAAATGGGAACAATCCCGTTATTTGCATTAGCGCCGGAGGAAATGATGTTGGTCGAGTTAGGAGTGAGGAACTGATTCAGAGGTATAAAACAGCCATAGAATTAGTTAGAAGCAAAGGGAGAATCCCAATCATATGTGGCATTCTTCCAAGAAAGAGAGTGGGAAATGAATGGATGTCGAGGGCACTTGGTGTCAATTGCCAGCTGGAAAGATATTGCAAGTCAAATGCAATATCTTTCATAGACAACTGGAAACACTTCTATGGAAGAAATAAAATGTATGCTCGGGATAGGGTACATCTATCGAGGGCTGGGGTTATTGTTGTTGCGAACTCGTTGGAACCAGTGGTTAGAAGCGTTTGTATGGGTTTCAACTGATAGTAGATAGGGATATGGGAAATGATTTGGAGGAAGGAAGTAATAAAAGTATGTGTTTGTAGGAGAAAAGAATTGGCAAAATGATCAGGAAAAGAAAGAGCCTCAAAATAACTATTCACTTAGGGTATATTACCCCCCCCCGCTCAGCTCGTTGTCGCCGTGTGGGGGCTTAGTGGGCGGCTGCCGGAGTGTGATGCTCCTTGGGACAGTCCTCTGTCCTTTTCTAGCCTTGTGCTCCTGCTGCCGTCCTCTCCAATTCTGCTGGGCATCTTTTCCTTTTCCTTCTGTTTCGTTTTTCTCCCCCCTCTTCTCCTATCTGCTTGCCGTTTCCTACCGACCTTTTGCTCGTTCTGGTTCTTCCCTTGGACTTCTTCTATTTTGACGCCCGGGTGCTTGAGGAGGCATACTCATGCACCCGTAGAACTGCAGTACCCGACGTCGAGAGCGAGGGGAACCTTTTATTGTCAATCCCCACTTCGTCACTGAACCCGATCTCGACGGACTGTCGGTTTCTTAAGGTGGCGTTTGTGGGGCGTATACTCGCGACGCACCCCTAGGAGGCCCCGACAATATCGGCGATAGCTTCTTGTTGGGTGTCCTGCCTCTAATTGTGGCTCCATGGTGGGTGTGGGGGCACATTCGTGAGTGAATTCTTTCTTTCGTCAAGATGATTACCCCTGCTTCGGCTTCTTCTGGTTTACCTTCTCAGGCTCGTGGGGTGGGCGACCAAGCCCCCAAGTCGGTCCGTATTGGAAGACCGGGCTCTGTAGCCTCCGCTGCATTGGGCCCCGACCTTGCTCCTCCTTTGGCCTCTCCGACTCCTTCCTCTGGCTCCCCTCCCTCCTCTGTGGTTGGGTCGAGCCCCAAGCCCCCAGTGGTGACTACCTCGTCCCCTGGCGCGGCTCCTTCTCTAGTTGTAACTACTGCGCCTTTTAACCCCTCTCTCTCTGGGGGTTCTCACCGCCGTCCTCGTCACGGCCGCCCTCACTCGATTCCTTCCAGTTCTGCTACCTATCAAGCCTTGTTTGGTCCCGCTTCGTGGGCCAAATATTTTTATCTCCTCCCTCTTGATTCTGCGCCTCCTGACGATTTCTCCCTCCATCGACATCTCATTGATTCCGTGGATGCCTCCATTACTTTCAACCCCACTCGTCTCGGTACACGTGTCGTTGCTGCTCCTTCTCAGGATGCTGCTTCCCGCTTGGCTGCCTTATCCTGCCTTGGCGAGACCCCCGTTCGGGTCTCGAAGAACGTTCAGTTGAATGCCAGTGTTGGCACTATTTTGCTCCCGCCCCATGTTGCGACCGGTGTTCGGGACCTGCGCGACTGCCACGACGATATTCGACATATCCTCGCTGCCCAGGGCCACTCTATTCTCCAGGTGGACACGTTTACTCGTCCCCTCGTGGTAGTCGCCGTCAACCCCTCCGGGTTGTGAAGATTACCTTTGATGGTAGGACCCTTGCACCCTCTGTCATTCTTGCTGGTGCCAGGTGCTCTGTCCAGGAGTACATTCCTTCTCCTCGGCTCTGCAACAAGTGCTGGAGGTTTGGGCATGGTGCCCTCCGCTGCTCCGGGACTGTCTCTCTCTGTCCTTTGTGTGGTGGCGAAGGTCACTCTAAGTCGGAGTGCGCTTCTCCCCAGGCTCGTTGCCTCAACTGCAGTGAGGCCCATCCTACCTTCTCCCGTGCGTGTGTCCATTACAAGCTTGAGGCAGCCGTCCTCAACTTGAAGCACCGGGAGCGTTTATCTTTTCCTGAGGCGAGGCGCCAGGTTCGCCGGCTCCCGCCTTATGCTAATATCTCTTATGCTCGCGTGTTGCGCTCTTCCTCTCCTCGTCCTTCCCGCCTTCCTCAGACTCACAACCGTTTCCGGGCCTTGGACCCTGATGCGCCCACTGCCCCCTCCTCTGTCCCTTTGGGTTCTCTCCCGAAGGATCCTCCTCCTGGTCCTCTGTCTGGGGTTCCCCTTCCTTCTACCCGATCTGTCGTGTCTTCTGTGTCTTCTTCCTCGTCCCCCTCCGATCCTCCTTCCCATCCTCTTCCTCCATCTATCGGCTCTCCCCGCCGCCTGTCGGTGCGGGCGGATGTCCATCGCTCTCCTAACGGCCGTCGTGTGTTCTCTCGTTCGGCTTCTCCTGTTGAGACACTGGAATCCGTTGCCCGGTACGTAGTTGCTGGGACACCGGTCTCTTTAAGTCAGAAGCGTAAGCCTGGCTCCTCTCCTTCCTCTTCCCCGGCGGGTAAGAAGGCTTCGCTTTCTTCCTCAGCTCCTCCTTCTGGCTCTGTTGCTCCTTCCCCTCCCGTTTCAGTGCTTGCGCCCCCTGTTCCTGCTATGGAGGTTTCTTTGGCCCCTGCTTCCCTTTCGGTTGCTGCTCTTGCTGGGGTGCGCTCCTCTCTTTCTACTCCCCCTCTCCTGCTGCTGTCCTTGACTGCTCCTCTCCGTTGTCTCCTCCTCCTCCTCCTCCTCCTCCTCCTCCGGACCCTGCCCGCCCACCTCTGATCTGTTCTCCCGTTTCCTTCCCTCCGTCTTTGCTCAGTTTACCCATGCCCCCTAACCCTGACTTTGCTGACCCTGATCCCGACCCTGACGTGCACGACCCAACGTGCTCTGTTGGTCTTTCGCCTTTGTTTCTTCCTTGTTCTCTGTTTTTGTCCTTTCTCTTCTCGTCGTTGTCCATTCTTCAATGGAACGTTCGAGGTTATTACGCCAATTTCCTAGAACTCCAACTTCTGGTTTCGCGGTTTTCGCCCCTTTGTGTCTGTCTCCAGGAGCCAATGCTTGGTGCTCGTCCTGGTCGTTTTCGTGGCTATTCCTTTCTCTCCCCCCCCAGCCATTGCTGGGGCTTCTAATTCTTCTGCTCTCTTGATTCGGGCTGATGTTCCCTTTGTTCCTTTACTTTTTCCTTCGCCTCTCCATTGTTCTGCTGCTCGTATCTTTGTGGGGAAATGGTACACAGTTTGTTCCATTTATCTCCCCCCGAGTGTCCCGCTCTCTCTTCCTGATTTGAAACACCTCCTAGACTCCTTGCCGGAGCCTGTGCTCCTGCTGGGTGACTTCAATTGTCGTCATTCTCTTTGGGGTGACGTTCTGACGAATACCCGGGGTCGCCTCCTTGAGCCGTTTCTCCTCTCTTCTTCCCTGTCTCTTCTGAATTCTGGTGAGCCCACTCATTTGGACTCTCGAACTCGCACCCTTTCTTGTCTTGATCTTTCTCTCTGCTCTTCTTCTCTTTACTTAGATTTCACGTGGCAGGTTCTTGATGACCTCCATGGAAGTGATCATTTCCCCATCCTTGTTTCCTTTTTCTCTTTTCGCCCTTCCCTCTCTTTCCCTAGGTGGCAGTTTGCTAAGGCGGACTGGACCCTATTTTCCCTCAGTGCTACTCTCTCTGACCTCTTCCTTCTGCCCCTCTCTCGCGCTCTCCTCCTTTTTCATGACACTGTCTTCGACGCTGCCCTCCGCTCTATTCCTCGCTCTTCCTCTCGGGGTCCACGGAAGTGCGTTCCCTGGTGGAATGCGGACTGTGCTCGGGCTGTCCGCTGTAAGCGTGCAGCCTGGAAGAAGCACCGCCGTAGGCAGACGCCCGATTCTTTTCTTTTCTTTCGGAAAGCGAGTGCGGTGGCCCGTAGGGCCATTCGTACGGCTAAACGTGAATGTTGGGCATCTTATGTCTCGACAATTACGTCCGAAACCCCTCTGGCCCAGATCTGGAAGCGTATCCGCAAGATAGCGGGTAAGTTCGTTCCCGATGTTTCACCGGTCCTTCACCTCCATGATACTCTTGTGGCGGACCCGTTGCAGGTCGCTTCCGAACTGGGTTCCCACTTTTCTTCTGTTAGCTCTGGTCTTCATCTTCCCCAATCTTTCCTTCTTCGTAAACCTGTCCTTGAGTCTCGTCATTTAGATTTCTGCACTCATCTTCAGCTTCCCTATAATGATCCCTTCTCTCTCTCTGAACTTCGTTCTGCCGTGGCCCTCTGCGGTTCTACGGCGGCGGGCTCCGATGGTATTCATTATGAGATGCTTCGCCATCTCCCTCCGAGCACGTCTCAGTATTTACTGAGTCTGTATAATCGGATCTGGGAGTCGTCGTCAGTCCCTGAGGACTGGCTCGATGCCGTTGTCCTCCCTGTTCGCAAACCGGGGTCTCTGGGTACTTCCCCTAAGGACTTTCGCCCTATTGCTCTCACAAGTTGTGTCTGCAAACTCTTTGAACGTATGGTTAACGTTCGTCTGATGTGGTTCCTGGAACACCATCACCTCCTCTCCCCTTCTCAATTTGGTTTCCGCAAGTGCCGCAGCACGACAGATGTCCTGGTGAACTTGGAGGTCTATATTCGTACTGCTTTTGCTGCGAAGACCTCCGTTGTTGCCGTCCTTTTTGACCTAGAAAAGGCTTACGACACCACTTGGCGTTATCATATCCTATCTCAACTTCATTCTTTTGGCCTTCGTGGTCATCTCCCTCTCTTTCTCCGCAGCTTCCTCTCTCGTCGTTCCTTTCGGGTGCGCCTTGGTACCGCTCTGTCTCCCTCTTTTCAGCAATACGAAGGTGTGCCCCAGGGTAGTGTTCTGAGCACTACTCTTTTTCTGGTTGCCCTCAATGGTCTTCTTTCCTCTCTTCCTTCTGGTGTCTTCTCCGCTCTCTATGTCGATGATCTTACCCTTTGTTGTCAGGGTGATGATTCGCCTCTCCTTCAACGCCGGCTTCAACTTGCAATTGATGCCGTGTCGTCTTGGGCCACAGGTCATGGCTTCAAGTTTTCTACTTCTAAGACTTGTGCCATGACTTTTACGCGGAAACGGGTTGTTCTTCGTCCCTCTTTGTCACTTTATGGTCATCCCCTTGAATACAAAGTTTCCGCGAAGCTTTTGGGGTTATTCCTTGACACTCGTTTGTCTTGGTCTCCCCATATCTCTTACCTCCGTGTTGAGTGCTCTAAGGCCCTTACCCTCCTTCGGGTCTTGTCCCATACTTCTTGGGGGGCAGATAGGCGCACTCTCCTTGCTTTACATTCCTCTCTCGTCCTGTCTAAGCTCGATTATGGTTGCCCTGCTTACTCGTCTGCTTCTCCTTCTACTCTTCGCCGTCTTGATGCTTTGCACCATACTGGGTTGCGCCTCAGTTCTGGTGCCTTTCGTTCGACTCCCATCCTTAGCTTGTATGTTGACACTGGCTTCCTGTCTCTCCAGGACCGCCGTGATCGCTACTGTCTTCGCTATCTTGCGCGGTCCTTGCAACATCCTTCCTCTCGCCTCTGTCGTGCTTTAACTTTTACCCCTCCTGCGGTTCCTGTCCCTCTTTCTGTCCGGTTATCTCGCCTACAGGATTCTCTTTCCGTTCGTATTTCTGATGTTTCTCCTCGTGTTGTTCCTTCTTTGCCCCCGTGGAGGGTCCCTCTTCCGCGGTTTTGTACATCCTTGACTCGTATCACTAAAGCTTTTACCCCTCCTACGGTTCTAAAACGCCTTTTCCTCGAGCACTTTTCTTCTCACTCCCGCTCCGTTTCTGTCTTCACCGATGGGTCTAAGTCAGCGGACGGTGTTGGCTACTGTGTTGTTTTTCCTGATCGCACTTATATGTGTCACTTGCCTCCGGAGACTAGCATCTTTACAGCGGAACTTTATGCTATTCTCTATGCTCTTCGTCTCCTGCTTTCTCGTTGTCAGTCTTCCTTTGTGGTTGTTGTTGACTCTCGTAGTGCCCTCATGGCTCTCGGGTGCTTTAATCCAGTTCATCCAGTAGTTGTCGAGATCCAGCATTGGCTGTTTCTCGTTCACAGTAAATTTAAGTCGGTTGAGTTTTGTTGGGTTCCCAGCCATATTGGCGTGTCTTTAAATGAGCGTGCGGATGCTGCCGCTAAGGAAGCTGTCCGCTCTTGTCCCATCTCTCGTAAAGGCATTCCGTATTCCGACTTTTACCCGGTTATCCATTCCTCAGTCCTTACCCGTTGGCAGGCTTCTTGGTTGTCTGTTACTGGTAACAAGCTACGTACTCTTAAATGTTGTGTTTCCTCGTGGCCGTCCTCCTTCCACCGTAACCGGCGGTGGGAAACAGCTCTGGCGAGGTTGCGTATTGGCCATACTCGCTTAACCCATGGTCACTTGATGGAGCGCCGCCCTGCTCCTTATTGTCCTAGTTGCATTGTCCCTCTTACGGTCGTGCATGTCCTTCTTGAATGTCCTGACTTCCAGGACGAGCGTATGTCTTGCTTTCCGACCGCCCCTCGCGGTCACCTGTCCCTCGATAGAATTCTTGGTGACTCGGATACTTTTGATATCGTTCGCCTTATGCGTTTTTGTTCTCGTATTGGCATCCTTGGTGATATTTAGCGCCCTCTGATTATTTTGCGTATTTGATGGTGCTACATAGCCTTCCCGGTTTGGTGCCTTCTTTTGATAATTACTTACTTACTTAGGGTATATTACACTAACACTAGAAGTCTAAGAAACAAATAAACGATTTAAATGCTCATGTCTGCACAGAAAAAAATAGATATTATTGCACTTACCGAAACGTGGATGAATGTTGAAAATAGAGAACTATTAGCTGAATATCAAATAAATGAATTTAAACTATTTCACACAGATAGATATATTAGACGAGGAGGGGGAGTAGCCATATATGCTAGGGACAATTTGAAATGTAGTCTCAAAGAGGGAATCAAAACTGAGACACATACAGAAACTATTTGGATAGAATTAAACGAAAAACCAAATATTATTATAATAGGAGTTATATATAGGCCACCAAATTTAGAATGGAAGCAAAGCATCTATGGGTGAAATATCTAGGGCATCTAGATCTAACAGTATTTACGTCATGGGTGACTTTAATTTTAGAGGAATAAACTGGTTGAACAAAACAGGGAATAGTGAAGCAGAGATTCTCTAGAATTAATTGACGATTGCTTTCTTACACAACACATTAAGGAACCAACACGGGAAAATAATATTTTAGATTTAGTGTTAACTAACAGGGAAACACAAATTAATGACAACGAAATAGGGAGTGAGCTAGGGAACAGTGATCACAAAGAAATCAGATTTAGCATAGAATGGAATAGACCTGTAGGAGAAAATTCTGTTAAAGTGCCAGATTTTCGAAAAGCTGATTTTAATAGCCTTAGAAATTTTTGGGTCAAATTGATTGGAAAGTCTTGGGTATGAGGTGGGGGCCGGTCTTGGAGTGAGACATGAACCCAGCGATAGGTGACGTAAATGGGGATTTCGATGTGGATTCAATATATAACTTATTTAAGAATATTCTAAACAAAGCACAGGAACGTAGTATACCATACAAATTGAATAGATCGAATACTAATGACCGAAAGTGGATAACAAAGAATTTGAAGAACCTTATAGGTAAAAAGAGAGCTTGGTACAAAAGGATTAAAAATTGGGAGGTCACTTAAGAACAGGAATTCGTACAACTGGTTAGAAATGTTAAAAAAGAGATAAGGAAAGCAAAAAGAAACTATGAAGTTCGCATAGCAGGACAAGCAAAGACAAATCCTAAAGGGTTTTTTCAGTTATATCGTACTAAGACTAGGGAAAGGATAGGTCCATTAAAAACTGAGACAGGTCAAATAACAGATAGTGATGAAGAGACGAGTAGTATTTTTAATAAATATTTTGTATCTGTATTTACTAAAGAGGAACTTAACAATATGCCTTCAGCCGAACAAGTCTATGTGGGTGGGGACGAGGACAGGTTGACGAGCTTAGCAGTTACCAGGGAGGATGTTCTTAAACAAATAGTAAAACTCAAACCAAACAAATCCCCAGGGCCGGATGAAGTGTTTGCCAGGGTGCTTAAAGAATGCAAAGAGGAGCTTTGTGACCCACTGTCAACCATATTTAATAAATCAATAGAGTCAGGCAGAGTGCCAGAGTTTTGGAAAGTTGCCAATGTGATATCAGTTTTTAAGAAAAGAGAGAGATCACTTGCGTCAAACTATCGACCAATTAGCCTAACGTCTATTGTGGGAAAGTTACTCGAATCTATAATAGCAAATATAATTTGCCTTCATCTTGAAAAACATAAATTAATAATTGAGTCGCAACATGGTTTTATAAATGGCCGTTTATGTTTAACAAATTTGTTATCTTTTTATTCTAGCATTGTTGAGGCAGTTGATAGTGGTAAGGATTGCGATGTTGTGTACCTTGACTTTAGCAAAGCTTTTGATACAGTGCCACATGAAAGACTGATTAAAAAGTTAGAGTCTCATGGTATTGGGTGTGCTATATTAAGCTGGATTAGGGCATGGCTATACCATAGGAAACAGAGAGTTAGTATAAATGGAGTCAAGTCAGAGTGGGAAAATGTTGTAAGTGGGGTGCCTCAGGGCTCTGTCCTGGGACTTCTGTTGTTTATAATATATATAAATGATTTAGATTCAGGTTTGAGTAGCAACATTTGCAAATTTGCCGATGATACGAAAATCGGTAGGGAAATTAATTCGGAGGAGGACTCACTATCACTTCAAGTTGATCTAGGTTTTGAAATGGTCGAAGGATTGGCAGATGCAGTTTAATGCTGATAAATGTAAAGTTCTGAGGTTAGGTAATGATGATAGAGTTACAAGATACGAGCTAGATGGTGTTGAGATTGCGAAGTCGAATTGCGAAAGGGATCTGGGAGTTATGATTAGTAAGAATTTAAAACAAAAGGATCAATGCATAAATGTCCGTAATAAGGCAAATCGGACACTGGGATTTATTAATCGCAGCGTTAGTAACAAGACACCTGGTGTGGTTCTCAAGCTATATCTTGCTCTAGTTAGGCCCCATTTAGATTATGCAGTTCAGTTTTGGTCGCCATATTATAGAATGGATATAAATTCACTTGAACGTGTCCAGCGTAGGATGACTAAGTTAATTCCCCAAATTAGAAATCTTTCATATGAAGAAAGATTAACAAAGCTTAAGTTGCATTCGCTGGAAAGGCGAAGAGTTAGGGGTGACATGATAGAGGTTTAGAAGTGGGTGAATGGACATAACAAAGGGGATATTAATAGGGTATTAAAAGTATCAACACTAGACAGAACACGAAACAATGGGTATAACTTGGATAAGTTTAGATTTAGGAAAGACTTGGGTAAATACTGGTTCAGTAACAGGGTTGTTGATTTGTGGAACCAATTGCCGCGTAACATTCTGGAGGTAGGGTCCCTCGATTGTTTCAAGCATGGGTTGGACATGTATATGAGTGGGATTGGATGGTTATAAGAACATAAGAACAAAGGCAACTGCAGAAGGCCTGTTGGCCCATATGAGGCAGCTCCTATTTATAACCACCCAATCCCACTCATATACATGTCCAACCCATGCTTGAAACAATCGAGGGACCCCACCTCCACAATGTTACGCGGCAATTGGTTCCACAAATCAACAACCCTGTTACTGAACCAGTATTTACCCAAGTCTTTCCTAAATCTAAACTTATCCAAGTTATACCCATTGTTTCGTGTTCTGTCTTGTGTTGATACTTTTAATACCCTATTAATATCCCCTTTGTTATGTCCATTCACCCACTTCTAAACCTCTATCATGTCACCCCTAACTCTTCGCCTTTGCAGTGAATGCAACTTAAGCTTTGTTAATCTTTCTTCATATGAAAGATTTCTAATTTGGGGAATTAACTTAGTCATCCTACGCTGGACACTTTCAAGTGAATTTATATCCATTCTATAATATGGCGACCAAAACTGAACTGCATAATCTAAATGGGGCCTAACTAGAGCAAGATATAGCTTGAGAACCACACCAGGTGTGTTGTTACTAACGCTGCGATTAATAAATCCAAGTGTCCGATTTGCCTTATTACGAACATTTATGCATTGATCCTTTTGTTTTAAATTCTTGCTAATCATAACTCCCAGATCCCTTTCGCAATTCGACTTCGCAATCTCAACACCATCTAGCTCGTATCTTGTAACCCTATCATCATTACCTAACCTCAGAACTTTACATTGATCAGCATTAAACTGCATCTGCCAATCCTTCGACCATTTCAAAACCCTATCTAGATCAACATGAAGTGATAGTGAGTCCTCCTCCGAATTAATTTCCCTACCGATTTTCGTATCATCGGCAAATTTGCAAATGTTGCTTCTTAAACCTGAATCTAAATCATTTATATATATTATAAACAACAGAGGTCCCAGGACAGAGCCCAGAGGCACCCCACTTACAACATTTTCCCACTCTGACTTGACTCCATTTATACTAACTCTCTGTTTCCTTTGGTATAGCCATGCCCTAATCCAGCTTAATATAGCACCCCCAATACCATGAGACTCTAACTTTTTAATCAGTCTTTCATGTGGCACTGTATCAAAAGCTTTGCTAAAGTCAAGGTATACAACATCGCAATCCTTACCACTATCAACTGCCTCAACAATGCTAGAATAAAAAGATAACAAATTTGTTAAACATGAACGGCCATTTATAAAACCATGTTGCGACTCAATTATTAATTTATGTTTTTCAAGATGAAGACGAGTTTTATTTGCTATTATTGATTTGAGTAACTTTCCCACACTAGACGTTAGGCTAATTGGTCGATAGTTAGACGCAAGTGATCTATCTCCTTTCTTAAAAACTGGTATCACATTAGCAACTTTCCAAAACTCTGGCACTCTGCCTGACTCTATTGATTTATTAAATATGGTAGACAGTGGGTCACAAAGCTCCTCTTTGCATTCTTTAAGCACCCTGGCAAACACTTCATCCGGCCCTGGGGATTTGTTTGGTTTGAGTTTTACTATTTGTTTAAGAACATCCTCCCTGGTAACTGCTAAACTCGTCAACCTGTTCTCGTCCCCACCCACATAGACTTGTTCGGCTGAAGGCATATTGTTAAGTTCCTCTTTAGTAAATACAGATACAAAATATTTATTAAAAATACTACTCATCTCTTCATCACTATCTGTTATTGGACCTGTCTCAGTTTTTAATGGACCTATCCTTTCCCTAGTCTTAGTACGATAAACTGAAAAAACCCTTTAGGATTTGTCTTTGCTTGCCCTGCTATGCGAACTTCATAGTTTCTTTTTGCTTTCCTTGTCTCTTTTTTAACATTTCTAACCAGTTGTACGAATTCCTGTTCTAAAGTGACCTCCCCATTTTTAATCCTTTTGTACCAAGCTCTCTTTTTACTTATAAGGTTCTTCAAATTCTTTGTTATCCACTTTGGGTCATTGGTATTCGATCTATTCAATTTGTATGGTATACTACGTTCCTGTGATTTGTTTAGAATATTCTTAAATAAGTTATATATTGAATCCACATCGAAATCCCCATTTACGTCACCTATCGCTGGGTTCATGTCTCGCTCCAAGACCGGCCCCCACCCCATACCCAAGACTTTCCAATCTATTTGACCCAAAAAATTTCTTAGGCTATTAAAATCAGCTTTTCGAAAATCTGGCACTTTAACAGAATTTTCTCCTACAGGTCTATTCCATTCTATGCTAAATCTGATTACTTTGTGATCACTGTTTCCTAGCTCACTCCATATTTCGATGTCATTAATTTGTGTTTCCCTGTTAGTTAACACTAAATCTAAAATATTATTTTCCCGCGTTGGTTCCTTAATGTGTTGCGTAAGAAAGCAATCGTCAATTAATTCTAGAAAATCTTCTGCTTCACTATTCCCTGTTTTGTTCACCCAGTTTATTCCACTAAAATTAAAGTCACCCATGACATAAATACTGTTAGATCTAGATGCTCTAGATATTTCATTCCATAGATGCTTTGCTTCCATTCTGTCTAAATTTGGTGGCCTATATATAACTCCTATTATAATATTATTTGTTTTCTCGTTTAATTCTATCCAAATAGTTTCTGTGTGTGGCTCAGTTTTGATTCCCTCTTTGAGACTACATTTGAAATTGTCCCTAACATATGTGGCTACTCCCCCTCCTCGTCTAATATATCTATCTGTGTGAAATAGTTTAAATCCATTTATCTGATATTCAGCTAATAGTTCTCTATTTTCTACATTCATCCACGTTTCAGTAAGTGCAATAATATCTTTTTTCTGTGCAGACAAGAGCATTTAATTCATTATTTTTATTTCTTAGACTACTACTGTTAGTGTAATATATCCTAAGTGAATTGTTATTTTGAGGCCCTTCTTTTTCCCTGATCAATTTGTTTCTCCAACAAACACATACTTTTATTACCTCCTTCCTCCCTATCAATTCCCATACCACTATACAACTAACAGTTTAATTTCAACAAATGTCTCTAACCACTGATTCCAACGAGTTCGCAACAGCAACAACCCCAGCCCTCGATAAATGCTCCCCATCACGAGCATACATTTCATTTTTTCCATAGAAGTGATCCCAGTTGTCTATGAAAGATATTGCATTTGATTTGCAATATCTTTCCAGCCGGCAATTGACACCAAGTGCCCTCGACAACCATTCATTCCCAACGCTCTTTCTCGGAAGAATGCCACATATGATCGGGATTCCTCCCTTGCTCCTAACTAGTTCTATGGCTTTGTTAAATTTCTTTATCAGTTCCTCACTCCTAACTCGTCCAACATCATTACCCCCCGCACTAATACAAATAATGGGTTTGTTCCCATTTCCCGTCCTAATATCTTTCATGTTTTCATGTTGTCAACAGTATCTCTAATTCCAGCTCCCAGATAGCAGACCCTTAACCTGTTCCCCCTATCTCTGGCACAAAACGTTCTGTCTAAATACCTCACCTGGGAATCTCCGACAACCAAAATACGTTTAGGTTCCTCCTTAACTTTCTGAGCACTTTGAGGGGCCTGTGCTTCATTGCTCTTCGTTGATTTCCGTTTCGAGTGAACTGCAGGCACACCACAGCACTCGTCTTCCAACACGGCAAATGAATTTAACGTCCTTAGGGCGTCTGTAGGCGCCCTTGTCAAGGTCTTCCCCATCCCCGCTCAGCTCGTTGTTGCCGTGTGGGGGCTTAGTGGGCGGCTGCTGGAGTGTGATGCTCCTTGGGACAGTCCTCTGTCCTTTTCTAGCCTTGTGCTCCTGCTGTCGTCCTCTCCAATTCTGCTGGGCACCTTTTCCTTTTCCTTCTGTTTCGTTTTTTTCCCCCCTCTTCTCCTATCTGCTTGCCGTTTCCTGCCGACCTTTTGCTTGTTCTGGTTCTTCCCTTGGACTTCTATTTTGACGCCCGGATGCTTGAGGAGGCATACTCTTGCACCCGTAGAACTGTAGTACCCGACGTCGAGAGCGAGGGGAAACTTTAATTGTCAATCCCCCTTTCGTCACTGAACCAGATCTCGACGGACTGTCGGTTTCTTAAGGTGGCGTTTGTGGGGCGTATACTCACGACGCACCCCTAGGAGGCCCCGGCAAGATCGGCGATAGCTTCTTGTTGGGTGTCCTGCCCTTAATTGTGGCTCCATGGTGGGTGTGGGGGCACATTTGCGAATGAATTTTTCTTTTCGTAATGATGACCCCTGTTTCAGCTGTTTTTGATTTCCCTTCTCAGGCTCGTGGGGTGGGCGACCAAGCCCCCGAGTCAGTCCGTGTTGGAAGACCGGGCTCTGTAGCCTCCGCTGCATTGGGCCCCGACCTTGCTCCTCCTTTGGCCTCTCTGACTCCTTCCCCTGGCTCCCCTCCCTCCTCTGTGGTTGGGTCGAACCCCAAGCCCCCAGTGGTGACTACCTCGTCCCCTGGCGCGGCTCCTTCTCTAGTTGTAACTACTGCGCCTTTTAACCCCTCTCTGGGGGTTCTCACCGCCGTCCTCGTCACGGCCGCCCTCGCTCGATTCCTTCCAGTTCTGCTACCTATCAAGCCTTGTTTGGTCCCGCTTCGTGGGCCAAATATTTTGATCTCCCTCTTGATTCTGCGCCTCCTGACAATTTCTCCCTCCATCGACATCTCGTTGATTCCGTGGATGCCTCCATTACTTTCAACCCCACTCGTCTCGGTACACGTGTCGTTGCTGCTCCTTCTCAGGATGCTGCTTCCCGCTTGGCTGCCTTATCCTGCCTTGGCGAGACCCCTGTTCGGGTCTCGAAGAACGCTCAGTTGAATGCCAGTGTTGGCACTATTCTGCTCCCGCCCCATGTTGCGACCGGTGTTCGGGACCTGCGTGACTGCCACGACGATATTCGACATATCCTTGCTGCCCAGGGCCATTCTATTCTCAAGGTGGACACGTTTACTGCCCCCCCCCCCCCCCCGTGGTAGTCGCCATCAACCTTTCCGGGTTGTGAAGATTACCTTTGATGGTAGGACCCTTCCACCCTCTGTCATTCTTGCTGGTGCCAGGTGCTCTGTCCAGGAGTACATTCCTTCTCCTCGGCTCTGTAACAAGTGCTGGAGGTTTGGGCATGGTGCCTTCCGCTGCTCCGGGACTGTCTCTCTCTGTCCTTTGTGTGGTGGCGAAGGTCACTCTAAGTCGGAGTGCACTTCTCCCCAGGCTCGTTGCCTCAACTGCGGTGAGGCCCATCCTACCTTCTCCCGTGCGTGTGTCCATTACAAGCTTGAGGCAGCCGTCCTCAACTTGAAGCACCGGGAGCGTTTATCTTTTCCTGAGGCGAGACGCCAGGTTCGCCGGCTCCCGCCTTATGCTAATATCTCTTATGCTCGCGTGTTGCGCTCTTCCTCTCCTCGTCCTTCCCACCTTCCTCAGACTCACAACCGTTTTCGGGCCTTGAGCCCTGATACGCCCACTGCCCCCTCCTCTGTTCCTTTGGGTTCTCTCCCGAAGGATCCACCTCCTGGTCCTCTGTCTGGGGTTCCCCTTCTTTCTACCCGGTCTGTCGTGTCTCCTGTGTCTTCTTCCTCGTCTCCCTCCGTTCGTCCTTCCCCTCCGTCTCTTGACTCTCCCCGCCGCCTGTCGGTGCGGGCTGATGTCCATCGCTCTCCAAACGGCCGTCGTGTGTGCTCTCGTTCAGCTTCTCCTGTTGAGACGCTAGAATCCGTTGCCCAGTACGTGGTTGCTGGGACACCTGTCTCTTTAAGTCAGAAGCGTAAACCTGGCTCCTCTCCTTCCTCCTTCCCGGCGGGTAAGAAGGTTTCGCTTTCTTCCTCGGCCCCTACTTCTGCCTCTCTCGCTCCTTCCCCTCCCATTTCGGTGGTTGCGCCCCCTGTTCCTGCTATGGAGGTTTCTTTAGCCCCCGCTTCCCTCTCGGTTGCTTCCCTTGCTGAGGTACGCTCCCCTCTTTCTACCCCCCCTCTTCCTGCTGCTGTCCTTGACTGCTCCTCTCCGTTGTCTCCTCCTCTTCCTCCTCCTCCTCTTCCTCCTCCTTCTCCTCCTCCGGACCCCGCCCGCCCACCTCTGATCTGTTCTCCCGTTTCCTTCCCTCCGTCTTTGCTCAGTTTACTCGTGTCCCCTAACCCTGACTTTGCTGACCCTGATCCCGATCCTGATATTCTTTAACGTGCTCTGTTGTTCTTTCGCCTTTGTTTCTTCCTTGTTCTCTGTTTTTGTCCTTTCTCTTCTCGTCGTTGTCCATTCTTCAATGGAACGTTCGAGGTTATTACGCCAATTTCCTCGAACTCCAACTTCTGATTTCGCGGTTTTCGCCCCTTTGTGTCTGTCTCCAGGAGCCGATGCTTGGTGCTCGTCCTGGTCGTTTTCGTGGCTATTCCTTTCTCTCCCCCCCCCCCAGCCGTTGCTGAGACTTCTAATTCTTCTGCTCTTTTGATTCGTGCTGATGTTCCCTTTGTTCCTTTACTTTTTCCTTCGCCTCTCCATTGTTCTGCTGCTCGTATCTTTGTGGGGAAATGGTACACAGTTTGTTCCATTTATCTCCCCACGAGTGTCCCGCTTTCTCTTCCTGATTTGAAACACCTCCTAGACTCCTTGCCGGAGCCTGTGCTCCTGCTGGGTGACTTCAATTGTCGTCATTCTCTTTGGGGTGACGTTCTGACGAATACCCGGGGTCGCCTTCTTGAGACGTTCTGACGAATACCCGGGGTCGCCTTCTTGAGCCGTTTCTCCTCTCTTCTTCCCTGTCTCTTCTGAAATCTGGTGAGCCAACTCATTTGGACTCTCGGACTCGCACCCTTTCTTGTCTTGATCTTTCTCTCTGCTCTTCTTCTCTTTACTTAGATTTCACGTGGCAGGTTCTTGATGACCTCCATGGAAGTGATCATTTCCTCATCCTTGTTTCCTTTTTCTCTTTCCCCTTCCCCCTCTTTCCCTAGGTGGCAGTTTGCTATGGCGGACTGGACCCTATTTACCCTCAGTGCTACTCTCTCTGACCTCTCCGTTATGCCTCTCTCTCGCGCTCTCCTCCTTTTTCATGACACTGTCTTCAACGCTGCCCTCTGCTCTATCCCTCGCTCTTCCTCTCGGGGTCTACGGAAGTGCGTTCCCTGGTGGAATGCGGACTGTGCTCGGGCTGTCCGCTGTAAGCGTGCAGCCTGGAAGAGGCACCGCCGTAGGCAGACGACCGATTCTTTTCTTTTCTTTTGGAAAGCGAGTGCGGTGGCCCGTAGGGCCATCTGTACGGCTAAACGTGAATGTTGGGCATCTTATGTCTCAACAATTACGTTCGAAACTCCTCTGGCCCAGATCTCGAAGCGTATCCGCAAGATAGCGGGTAAGTTCGTTCCCGATGTTTCACCGGTCCTTCACCTCCATGATACTCTTGTGGCGGACCCGTTGCAGGTCGCTTCCATACTGGGTTCCCACTTTTCTTCTGTTAGCTCTGGTCTTCATCTTCCCCAATCTTTTCTTCTTCGTAAACCTGTCCTTGAGTCTCGTCCTTTAGATTTCTGCACTCGTCTTCAACTTCCCTATAATGATCCCTTCTCTCTCTCTGAACTTCGTTCTGCCGTGGCCCTCTGCGGTTCTACGGCGGCGGGCTCCGATGGTATTCATTATGAGATGCTTCGCCATCTCCCTCCGTGCACGTCTCAGTATTTACTGAGTCTGTATAATCGGATCTGGGAGTCGTCGTCAGTCCCTGAGGACTGGCTCGATGCCGTTGTCCTCCCTGTTCGCAAACCGGGGTCTCTGGGTACTTCCCCTAAGGACTTTCGCCCTATTGCTCTCACAAGTTGTGTCTGCAAACTCTTTGAACGTATGGTTAACGTTCGTCTGATGTGGTTCCTGGAACACCATCACCTCCTCTCCCCTTCTCAATTTGGTTTCCGCAAGTGCCGCAGCACGACAGATGTCCTGGTGAACTTGGAGGTCTATATTCATACTACTTTTGCTGCGAAGACCTCTGTTGTTGCCGTCCTTTTTGACCTGGAAAAGGCTTACGACACCACTTGGCGATATCATATTCTATCTCAACTTCATTCTTTTGGCCTTCGTGGTCATCTCCCTCTCTTTCTCCGCAGCTTCCTCTCCCGTCGTTCCTTTCGGGTGCGCCTTGGTACCACTCTCTCTGCCTCTTTTCAGCAATACGAAGGTGTGCCCCAGGGTAGTGTTCTGAGCACTTCTCTTTTTCTGGTTGCCCTCAATGGTCTTCTTTCCTCTCTTCCTTCTGGTGTCTTCTCCGCTATGTCGATGATCTTACCCTTTGCTCTCAGGGTGATGATTCGCCTCTCCTTCAACGCCGGCTTCAACTTGCAATTGATGCCGTGTCGTCTTGGGCCACCGATCATGGCTTCAAGTTCTCTACTTCTAAGACCTGTGCCATGACTTTTACGCGGAAACGGGTTGTTCTTCGTCCCTCTTTGTCACTTTATGGTCATCCCCTTGAATACAAAGATTCCGCGAAGCTTTTGGGGTTATTCCTTGACACTCGTTGGTCTTGGTCTCCCCATATCTCTTACCTCCGTGTTGAGTGCTCTAAGGCCCTTACCCTCCTTCGGGTCTTGTCCCATACTTCTTGGGGGGCAGATAGGCGCACTCTCCTTGCTTTACATTTCTCTCTCGTCCTGTCTAAGCTCGATTGTGGTTGCCCTGCTTACTCGTCTGCTTCTCCTTCTACTGTTCGCCGTCTTGATGCTTTCACCATACTGGGTTGCGCCTCAGTTCTGGTGCCTTTCGTTCGACTCCCGTCCTTAGCTTGTATGTTGACACTGGCTTCCTGTCTCTCCAGGACCGCCGTGATCGCTACTGTCTTCGCTATCTTGCGCGGTCCTTACAACATCCTTCCTCTCGCCTCTGTCGTGCTTTAACTTTTACTCCTCCTGCGGTTCCTGTTCCTCTTCACCACCTCCCTCTTTCTGTCCGGTTATCTCGCCTCCAGGATTCTCTTTCCGTTCGTATTTCTAATGTTTCTCCTCGTGTTGTTCCTTCTTTGCCCCCATGGAGAGTCCCTTTTCCACGGTTTTGTACTTCCTTGACCCGTATCACTAAAGCTTTTACCCCTCCTACGGTTCTAAAACGCCTTTTCCTCGAGCACTTTTCTTCTCACTCCCGCTCCGTTTCTGTCTTCACCGATGGGTCTAAGTCGGCGGACGGTGTTGGCTACTCTGTTGTTTTTCCTGATCGCACTTACATGTGTCGCTTACCTCCGGAGACTAGCATCTTTACAGAGGAACTTTATGCTGTTCTCTATGCTCTTCGTCTCCTGCTTTCTCGTTGTCAGTCTTCCTTTGTAGTTGTTGTTGACTCTCGTAGTGCCCTCATGGCTCTCGGGTCCTTTAATCCGGTTCATCCAGTAGTTGTCGAGATCCAGCATTGGCTGTTTCTTGTTCACAATAAATTTAAGTCGGTTGAGTTTTGTTGGGTTCCCAACCATATTGGTGTGTTTTTAAATGAGCGTGCGGATGCTGCCGCCAAGGAAGCTGTCCGCTCTTGTCCCATCTCTCGTAAATGAATTTCGTATTCCGACTTTTACCCGGTTATCCATTCCTCAGTCCTTACCCGTTGGCAGGCTTCTTGGTTGTCTGTTACTGGTAACAAGCTACGTACTCTTAAATGTTGTGTTTCCTCGTGGCCGTCCTCCTTCCACCGTAACCGGCGGTGGGAAACAGCTCTGGCGAGGTTGCGTATTGGCCATACTCGCTTAACCCATGGTCACTTGATGGAGCGCCGCCCTGCTCCTTATTGTCCTAGTTGCATTGTCCCTCTTACGGTCGTGCATGTCCTTCTTGAATGTCCTGACTTCCAGGACGAGCGTCTGTCTTGCTTTCCGACCGCCCCTCGCGGTCACCTGTCCCTCAATAGAATTCTTGGTGACTCGGATACTTTTGATATCGTTCGCCTTATGCGTTTTTGTTCTCGTATTGGCATCCTTTGTGATATTTAGCGCCCTCTGATTATTTTGCGCATTTGATGGTGCTACATATCCTTCCCGGTTTAGTGCCTTCTTTTGATAATTACTTACTTACTTGTCAAGGTCTTCTTAAGACCCCTGTCCTTAACGACTTTCCACGACGAGGTCTTGTTAATATTGGTCTCCTTCGTTTCTTCCCGATATTTCAGCTGTCGTACCTCCTCTCGTAGGGAATCCATCTCTGCTCTCAAAGTTCCAACTAGATTCATCAAATTTAGGTAAATATTGGTTCAGTAACAGATTTGTTGATTTGTGGAACCAATTGCCGCGTATCGTGGTATAGGTGGGGTCCCTCGATTGTTTCAAGCGTGGGTTTGACATGTATATGAGTGGGATTGGGTGGTTATAAATAGGAGCTGCCTCGTATGGGCCAATAGACCTTCTGCAGTTGCCTTTGTTCTTATGCTCTAATGTTCTTATCCCATTATGACTACTAACTGTAGGTAATGATCCCATTATAACTACTAAGGTAACAAATATAACGTCGGTTCCTAAGTAATTATGAATGAGAATTGTTAAAGTTATGAGTAATATATTGGTTACCGAGAAACTTACCTGTTTGCTTTAAATTATCTTGAAAGATCCATAATTTGGTATATCTTCATTAACAGTTGAAATGCAATTATAATTTTGTTCTCCATTGCGAATTATTTTTAGCATTTAACTTTGTAACGGTGCAGTGTCTTTTTTATATAGCATTTTTCATGGGAATAAAACAAAGTCCTACATCTGGGAGACATCATATTGGTTTAGTCATCTTGAAGAAACCAATGATTGATACGAACACCTCCAGAGTATTCCCCAAATGCTTGATAGTAGAGAGGTTACTATCCCAACGGTTATTCCTCATTAACAATCAGACATATTGACCTATATTTGTCCTTCGCATATTATGGAGTGACTCAAGCTTATTTGCTCAGAACCAGTTAACACATTTACACAAACCCACTTGGCGCTTCGCGGCTGACACACATAATTAAACTTTTCCCATAGATCAGCTGGAACCTGTGGAGGATCCATCATGCAGCACCAGAAGAAGTGTGAAGAAGAAGTGCTCCTCCAGGAGAAGTCTAAGCTTGCGTGCCCGTGTGGGTGACGTGTCAGCTTTTGTGCTCGGCACTTTCTGTGCGACTTGTTTCCTGACTTCTTCAACACGACTTTTTGACTGACGGCTTCAACACGTGGCCTCCTCGAAGACTCTCTAGGGGCTTTAAGACTTATTAAGTGTTGAAGGTCAGGTAAAAATAGGAAAACTCTGTTCAAAAGTGAATATTCCGAGGACTATTCTTTAAGGAAAGGGAAGCATTTTATATTGTGTAGAAATGTATAGTAATTTTTTACAAATGCTTAGAATATCTTTCATGAAAATGAATGGAAATTTAATATTAAATAATATTGAAAGTAAAGAATATGAAATAATTACGTACAGTGCGCGAACTCTTTTATGGGGTAAATTTGTGAAAGGAGCGGAGGCGTCTTGTTACTTAAGGTGGAGACAGCTCACACAGCGGAGGCCAGGTAATGTAAGTGAGACAATACCTGACTCAACCACCAGAGACGACGAGCTACGTCTTCATCGTCCTAATAGACAGAGGAATGTCCACCACAAGTGTACTGGATCTCCTATTTTCCGGACTAGGCGCTCAAGGTACTCGAGCTGGAGCCAGTGGTGGCAGAGATTGCTGGCTGTGCTCGCTGTATTTCTGTGGGTTGGACTCTGCCACGGCCACATCGCCCAAGATATAAATATCTGCCAGGAGCGATACAGCGGTCCTGCAGATAGAAGTGAGTACTATTGTTCATTGACTGTTACTATACAATGCGCGTGTGCGCGTGCCTTGTGTACATGATCCACTAGATCTAGTGACCTTTACATAAATAGCCTGTAGCTTTGAAGGGTTTCCATAGTTCAACCCATCCTCCTCTTTAGATAGTACTTAGAGTCCGATAAAAATAAAAATAACCTCTTCTAGTATTGTACGAGGACAGTGGCCTCATTTTGTTTCGCATGAGGATAGTGGTATCTTCTAGTATCGTCCACATATTTTATTATGTAATATTTATTAAAAGAAAAGTTACAAAACGTTCACAAAGAAACACTTTAGGGATTTTTTTTTTAACTAAATTTCCTTTTCGGTAGAAGTTTCAATATAATTTGTGTTTGTTATTGAATATTGCGAAAAGGGTTCTTGCACAAATATTGTCTGTTTCTTATGCTTTTCACTCGGGAAATAAAAAATTAACTAAGTTTATTTTACAATGTATTGGAGGTGACGCCTGTTGTTGGACACGTTTTACTTCGTCTTTGAAAACGGAAAAATAATACAAAATGACAGAGATGTCACTATATGCAGATGATGAGTAACAATAACGTGGCTGAAGATATAATGACCAAACCACACACCAGAAGATGATGAGACGACGACGTTTCAGTCCGTTCTGGATCACAATTGACTTGATAATGGTCCTGGACGGACCGAAGCGTCGTCATCTCCTCATCTTCTGGTGTGTTTGGTCATCATGACACTATATAGTCCATGTTGGATGAGGTGTGATGTGTTGATCAGTCATGAGAACAGGGATAAACTTGCCCTGCATTCTCCTCGCTTGTGGGCAGAGGCAATAGGTATGATGTGTATAGGCTATTCTCTCTCGTAGTCTTGTAGACTGTAAGACGTACCAACGTGTAAACTGTCTGCTGATAGTTGGATGACAGCGTTTGATATGCAGCACTCTTGCTTTGTAATCTACTATTACTATATCTGTCGATTATATTTAGCGGGTTCTCGTGAATGTACTATAAATGCAAACAATTGCCAACATAATCAATTCATCTAACTTAACCAATCTTATCACTGACTACACAGTACTATAATGAGTGTTTATTAATTTATATCCTTCAAAATGTTAAAGTTAAAAAAGCCCTATGAGCTTCGCCTTATCTATAGTTAATGTTGTGTGTTGATACAACACTTCACTTTTTATTGTATTTCAAGTCTTCAGTAATTGGACACTTAACAAATAAATGTCTTTGTGGCATAATTAGGCATTTAATTTCCAAAGACAGATAAAGAGTCACAATAACGTGACTGAGGAAACGTTGAGTTTCGATCCGTCCTGGACCATTTTCAAGTAGATTCACAATCGACTTTAATTTCCATCTTTTTCCTTTTGTTCCTGTGCCACAAGTACCAAATAAACTGGTCTTGTTTGCCATGTTCACAGAGATTGTTGTGCCTCGTATTCCAAAACTGTTTTAACGTATGTGGTACACATGGTCTTAAAGTACTCACATTCAGGTTTTTAAAGGAAGTTCTAATGTTGGCTAACATTGCAAATTGAGCTGATGATGTCCGTTTGATGTGGCCTCAACAGTCAGCATCGGTGTGAGACCACCAGCCTGGCCCTTTTTTCTGTCATATTCCAGGGAAGTTCCTAAATTATTTGGTACTTTACATCCTGTATTCTGTTGTCGGCACCTTTTTCCATTTTATTATTATCCTTGACGGAAAATGCAAGTAGATTAGTAAGCGTGGTTCATTTAGTTGTGAGTAGTGAGTATTTTATTATTTATCATCCCAAGGTTTAGAAAAAGTTTGCAGTGTGATGTGGTCCATCACGATGGGAGGAACATTCCTTATAGTTTGTTGTTAACCATCGACCGTCAGTTTCCGTCGCCGATCCACTGTGTAACAAATTATTTTTTGTTCCTGGGAAGCAAGTGTTATCTGATTGCTTATGCCTCCAACGTCTAGAAAGTGGCTATTAGTTATTTTGCTTTGACCTTTGCTTCAGAGAACCTACAGAAGACGTCTTGAAGGGACTTGAAGGCTGCCAAGTTATGAAACAATGTATCACAGCTTTAGATAAAGATCCCGCAGCCTTCATCTACCTTCGAGACGTCTTTCCTAAGTTAAAGCTGTCTGAGGCAAAGATCAAAGCAAAGTTTGTTGGGAATAATAGCCATTTTCTTTATTTTGGAGGCAAGGGCAATCAGATAGCACTTACTACCCAGGGACAAAAAATGTTACTTTGAGAAGGCCACATGCAAGAATAATCTACATGCATGAATAATCTCCCAATTTCTACATTTTGTATTGTATAAAGTCAATAAACGTGGCCAAATTGATGACTAGTATTTAATCACTAATATTTTAAATGTGATTGGGCTTAAATCGCTAACGCATGTAGGTTGAGTGTAACTTCTACATATGTTCCTTTGCAAATAAATTTTATCTGCACATTACTAGTAATTTATTGGAGAACAAACTATTCATCGTTTACAGAGCCCAGTAATTAATGTTTACAAGCTAATGAGTTATCTTCTCTTAAACTATTCACTCTCGTATCACTGTTACCAAAACGAGCTAAGACTATCACACCCTCGATGTTTACAGTTTGTATATAGAAAAATCAATAAAAAAACTATAAAAAACTGAATGTGTAATCTCCAGACTTAATAAAGTAGGCTGAGTATTATAATGTGGGCGTGGTACCGTACTCCGTCACAACCAGTATTATAATGTGGGCGTGGTACCATACTCCGTCACAACCAGTATTATAATGTGGGCGTGGTACCGTACTCCGTCACAACCAGTATTATAATGTGGGCGTGGTACCATACTCCGTCACAACCAGTATTATAATGTGGGCGTGGTACCGTACTCCGTCACAACCAGTATTATAATGTGGGCGTGGTACCATACTCCGTCACAACCAGTATTATAATGTGGGCGTGGTACCATACTCCGTCACAACCAGTATTATAATGTGGGCGTGGTACCATACTCCGTCACAACCAGTATTATAATGTGGGCGTGGTACCGTACTCCGTCACAACCAGTATTATAATGTGGGCGTGGTACCATACTCCGTCACAACCAGTATTATAATGTGGGCGTGGTACCGTACTCCGTCACAACCAGTATTATAATGTGGGCGTGGTACCATACACCCACACAGCACTGTCTGTAGCTGAGATGTATTCGATCATGCCTTTGAGAATACGATGGAATTTTAAATAATTTTTTATATAAGCTGAAGTTCTAGAAAATTCAAAGCCTTTAAAGCTTAATACATAATGAATAAACCGAAAATCACATTCTTGAAATATCTTCATTTTGATAATTTAGACCAATATTTTAATGTAAGTGTGATCCCCTGAAACATTATTTCTATTATACCCTTGTCTTGGTATACAGTCTGCACGAGTATGGACCTGAGGAACAACATTAGCGCTCTGGACAACTTGTGTAGATGTCGCATCATCGACGGTCATCTCCACTTTGTCCTTCAGGAGCAGGTAAGTCATGTGAGCAACTGGTCTACTTGAGAAGTCCAGGTGACGGTTGTTCACAAGTTGGTATAATGAGGCAGGTAACCTTCAGAGGTTGGTATAATGAGGAAGGTAACCTACAGTGTTTGGTATAATGAGGTAGGTAACCTTCAGAGATTGGTATAATGAGAGTCAGGTAACAATCAGAATTTGGTATAATGAGGCAGGTAACCTTCAGATGTTGATATAATGACAGGCAGGTAAGCTTCAGAGGATGGAATAATGAGACAGGTTACCTTCAAAAGTTGGTATAATGAGGCAGGTGGCCATCAAATTTGGTATAATGAGAGTAAGGTAGCTTCACAGGTTGGTATAATGAGAGGCAGGTAACCTTCAGCCGTAGGTATAAGGAGAGGCAGGTAACCTTCAGCTGTATGTATAATGAGAGGCAGGTAACCTTCAGCCGTATGTATAATGAGAGGCAGGTAACCTTCAGCCGTAGGTATAATGAGAGGCAGGTAACCTTTGGTGGCTGGTATAATGAGAGGCAGGTAACCCTCAGAGGATGGTATAATGAAAGGCAGGTAACCTTTGGAGGTTGGTATTACGAGTGGCAAGTAACATGCAGAAGTTGGTATAATTAGGCAGGTAGTCGTCAGATTTGGTATAATGAGAGGTAGGTTAGCTTCAGAGGTTTGTATAATGAGGCACATAACCTTCAGAGGTTGGCATAATGAGGCACATAACCTTCAGAGGTTGGTATAATGAGGCAGGTAACCTTCAGAGGTTGGCATAATGAGGCAGGTAACCTTCAGAGGTTGATATAATGAGGCAGGTAACCTTCAGAGGTTGGCATAATGAGGCAGGTAACCTTCAGAGGTTGGCATAATGAGGCAGGTAACCTTCAGAGGTTGATATAATGAGGCAGGTAACCTTCAGAGGTTGGCATAATGAGGCAGGTAACCTTCAGAGGTTGATATAATGAGGCAGGTAACCTTCAGAGGTTGGCATAATGAGGCAGGTAACCTTCAGAGGTTGATATAATGAGGCAGGTAACCTTCAGAGGTTGATATAATGAGGCAGGTCTCCTTCAGAGGTTGGCATAATGAGGCAGGTAACCTTCAGAGGTTGGTATAATGAGAACCAGGTAACCTGTAGAGGTTGATATAATGAGACATGTAACCCTCAGAGGTTGGCATAATGAGGCAGGTAACCATCAGTGGTTGATGTAATGAAGCAGGTAACCTCCAGAGGTTGGTATAATGAGACAGGTAACCTTCAGAGATTGGTATAATGAGAGACAGGTAACCTTCAGAGGTTGGTATAATGAGAGGCAGGTAACCTTCAGGGGTTGGTATAATGGGAGGAAGGTAGCCTTCGGAGGTCGGTATAATGAGGCATGTAACATGCAGAGGTTGGTATAATGAGACAGGTAACTTTCAGAGGTTAGTATAACGAGGCAGGTAACCTTCAGAGGTTGATATAATGAGGCAGGTAACCATCAGTGGTTGGTATAATGTGGCAGGTAACCTTCAGAGGTTGGTATATTGAGGCAGGTAACCTTCAGAGATTGGTATAATGAGAGGCAGGTAACCTTCAGAAGTTGGTATAATGAGGCAGATGGCCATCAGAGTTGGTATAATGAGAGGCAGGTAACCTTCATAAGTTGGTATAATGAGGCAGGTCCTTCAGAGGTTGGTATAATGAGTGGCTGGTAACCTCAGTGGTTGGAATAATGGGAGGCAGTTAACCTTCAGAGGTGTGTATAATGAGAGGGAGGTAACCTTCAGAGGTGTGTATAATGAGAGGCAGGTAACTTTCAGAGGTGCGTATAATGAGGCAGGTAACCTTCAGAGGCGTGTATAATGAGAGACAGGTAACCTTCAGAGGCGTGTATAATGAGAGGCAGCTAACCAAATTAGGACTTTGCAGTACAACATGAATTGGAGGATCAATCCCACGTCCGGAATTCTCACTCGTGGTTTGAGAGAGTGTGTGTAGTAGAGCCACCATTTATGCAATAGTACTAATTGGGGCTCAGTGTGTGGCAGAATGAAATAATTGGTAAACTAATTAAACCTTCCTTGTCTCTGACAGTTGATTTTTTATTATTTTCTCTCGTGGAGCACGAGAGGTTAGATACCTTGGTCGTTCGAAACGGATTACAAACAAGATTTCTTGTGCCCAAGTACAGACCTCCAACAGATTTCCTTGTGTACTTTAGTTTGGAAGCTAATCTCACAAGGTTATGGGAGACTCATTCTCTTACTTTTGGCGCGCTTTGGCACTATGCAAGTCCCACGTATTCCTCCTCCCTTTCTTCACTTTGACCGTCTTTGAGAAACGTGTGCGCTTCGTCCTGTACTAGCCCAAAATTATATATCTATAACAACATAAGTTTTGTGCCTTCCATAGAACAACATAATCACCTTGCAAATTTTATTTAGTCTGAATTTTGCGCCAAAAATTGTAAGGGGTGCATTAAAATTAATTTACATCAAACTATACATATAAATCCGTTCAAATAAATGTTGTAAAATAGACTGCATTCTGATAGCACAATGGAAAGAAACATTGGTTACATATTAAAATTTCTGAAGATTGTTGAAAATTGCACCTTTTTTTCCTTAAGTTAGGATGTTGGTCCATGAAAAAAGTTGAAGCATTTACCATGTAGATTATGCATTCAAAATTTGAGAAAGTTTGGGGAAAGTCGATTCAACCAAGATGTTGTCCCCTTAAGTAAAGAGCTCGGTGATAACAAGTTTCAAGCTGCCTTGAAGATAGTGTTGATCATTGCGTCTGGTGTATAAATATGTTTAGACGTAAGTGAAGGCTTCGACGTCTAGTCATCCCCTGTGTGAGATTTTTTTTTTTTGGCAATTATCAAAATAATTAATTCCTATTAATGTTACGTTAATTGTAACTACCTCGCAAGAGAGGCAGACCTTAAACAGCAAGAGCTGCCAGTGGCAGATATTTAATCATAAATCCCAAGATCATAGGACCGCGGGAGCAAACCGCCAGGCGAAACCACTCGGGTAACACCTGTCACTTAGGTCGCTGGCTCCTCCTAGCTGAGCTAATAGAGGGTAGCCGACGGATTCTCACTTCGTTATTTATAGAAGTGTGGTGCTGTGCAATGGACTCGAGCTTTAGATACAGACTTGATATGAACATAAGCAGGCAAAGTGTTGCAGAACATGAAATGTGGGGCAGTAATATTGGAAGGTTTGACGTAAACGACCGTTTTCTATAATATAATAATTTATTCAAAAAAAAAACCGAGCTACTACAACAAAGAGTTTACGTTACATTACAGTCACTCCAGTAGCGCATTAAAGAACATCTGTTCAACAGTCTGATGGACCCACGGTATCCTTATCCCGTCGTCGCTGACTGACTAATGACACTAACTGAACAAAGTGGTGCCCACTGGTGACGCAAGCTTGCAATCAATATTGTCACGGCTTCACGGTGAACAAATACTATAATCACAAAACTTGACTGGCGCTCGCTGCCCTCAACGAGGTACCAAGTAACAAGGCGGTTAATCCAAGAATGATAACCCCTAATAAAAATCTTACGTTAACACTTGTTTCTCAGGACAATCAACAACAAGAGTTACACTAATTGAATTTAAACAATTACGTTAACACACACGTGTCTCAACGACACTTAAATGGCATCAATAACTCGTAAATCAATTAATTACATCAACTTGAAAGTCAAGCATTCGGTGAGTAATTCCCAATTAAATACTGAATACAACAGCCTATTAATTCAGACGAGTATTGATACAGCCTACTGTCTCTCAACTGACAGTTCGCTTCCGGTCTTACGACAAGATTACCTTAACGGGGATCGACTCCTGTACCACACAAGGTTACAACACACTCCGTGTAAACAACAACATCAACACCTGGTGAATTCACTAAGTGACGGGTACTAATTCTCCTTAATTAGCTACAAGTGCTTAATCCCTGTGCCCGCAGACAGATCTGATCAGTCCAACGAATTACAACAGCTTAATTACAGCGCAATTTACTCCGATCATAACAGACCGGTTAACCCCTTACGTTAATCAATCAATTAACGACAGCTCATTAAATCTTAAACACTACGTTAGTCTTCACTTGACAATTCCTCCACTGCATGAACTTCACTGTAACTGTTGCCGTTACACGACTCTACGTTAATCACAACAATGTTCAACAAAACAACAATGACCTCGTTAAGTAAATCGTGACCCCCCCCCCCCCTCCGGTGACGTTAAATGACTTTAATTCTCACGGAATCCTTCACAGTACACAACGCATTTCACCAAAGACACAACATGTCTACAGTTTACACACGGTACAACACAGTACATCCTTGCCACTCACGGCAAAACTTGTAAATGACTTCCCCAGTAAATTATCCACCAATAAATCATATTTTACCACAACACAACAGTAAAATATGCGCTGGCCAATATAATAATAGAATTATTTATAACCTAGGGAAACCTCCCTGTTAACATTTTCACTGCTGAAAAAGGGAATCAAATTACAGCGAATTACATACACGGCATATAGAGAAAATGGAAACAAATAAAGACACTTTACTCCACCATTGAATGTGTGTCTATGTGTCCTCACACACGTCAACCTCACAATTGGGCTCAACCTCAACTTGGTGACGGCAAACAGGGTAAACTCCCACGACTTCAAATTCCATTCACCTCACCAGGTGGTCACAGGGACAGAGGACAGACGGAACACTGGGTACGAAACCAGCTTCAAAGTTTTATTACCCAAAACGGAAACAGTGTACTTACATCAATCTCGTGGGCCTGCCACACACACTCACATACATACACGACAACCTCACTCCCGCTGCTGCTGCTGCTGCTGGATGATGATGTAGGCGTCCTCACTTCATACACGTGGTCGGTTGGAACACGGGCTCTTGAACCACAGGGTAGCTCCACACACAGAGACCAGGTGGCACGGACACGCCGTCTTAAGGCTGCCAGGGGTGCGCGCACAACAGATCACACAGACACAGCTGGAATGCGGTCCCCACGTGTGGGAAAATCTGTCTCCAATATTTTGTAATTAATTAAAATAATTCGATAGCTGTGAAGAGTAGTAGGGATGACATGCCACAGACGAATTTTTTTTTTGGGCAGAGGACCCCTGTGGACTGTACAGTCCACAGACGAATTTTTGTTTTTTCTGGAAATTCGTGTGTAGCATGTCAGGGTTTTCAGGTGAATTTGGGGACTCACAGATTTGGGATTAAGGATTTCTTATGATTGAGTAATTTCCGAGATTTTAGAAGTATGGAATTCTTATGAGAAAAATAATTTCCGAAACTTAGAAGTTTGTTAAAGTCTTATCATGAAATAATGTCATACGACTTTTGTTAAAAGTTCTTATTTGTTTCTTACTTAGAAACTTGTATATTGCTATATATATCTAATTCATTTCCCTGCCATCCCCCCTCCCTCACCTTTCCCTCCCCCCGCTTGTACCTCACACCCCCTCCCTCTCCCCTTACCTCGCAATCTGTCGCCTCACCTGTGTTTACTTTAGACGTCAGCCAGACACGGCCTTCAGGTCACCTCGGTAATCGTATCTTATCTTCTCCATAATAATATCTGGACCGTCCCTCTCTCTATCCTCCTATTTCCTTACAACTATTTTCAGAGTTTCAAATAATCATAGAAGTTTATTTATATGTTTATGACCGAATTTGTAAAAAGACCATTTTCAGAGAATATTGTCTTAGATGTTTTGTTAAGGAAAACAGACAACTTAGCCATAACATTTAGTTTTATATCCATTTACGGCTATTTCACCTGTAAAGACCAAAATTGAACAAAGCCCAGTTTTAAGCTCATATTTCATCAGAGTCCAATTATCAACAGAAATTCGCCAGAGTCAACTTTGAGAGCAAAATTAGTCAGAGACAGTTTTAAGCTCAAATTTCATCAGAGTCCAATTATCAACAGAAATTCGCCAGAGTCTACTTTGAGAGCAAAATTAGTCACAGTTTTAAGCTCAAATTTCATCAGTGTCCTGTAATCTGTGAAAATTCATCAGAGTCCAGTTCTTGATCGAAATTCATCAGAGTCCAAATTTGACAGAGACCACATTTTCGCTACTAGCAGTCCAATCCCCCTGAAATTTTAAACAGTCATATTTCAGACGTAGTAAATAAGATCAAGTCAGTTACCGAGCTCCAGCTCTTGTCCCCCTGTATTTGCATATTTTCTCTATATTCAGCTGTATTCTTCACATTTTTTCCATGTTTTCTGTGTTCTTTCCATGTTCTATAAATGTTCACAGCATGCTCAGTTCAAATTTTTTCTGCCGTTTTCCCCGTATGTTCACTATGTTCTTTGTCATATTTTCATGTGCATCATATGTTCTCTGTATAACTTTTATACTCAATATTCATGTTCTCAATGTTCTTAGCTTGTTCTTCACATGTTCAGTGTTCATTCTTTGTATTCCCTATGTTCCTTATCATGTCTTCATATTCTCTATAAGTTCATATTCCCTGCATGTTCACTCTATTCATCAACTTTTTCTTACATGTTTTCTATGTTCACCGTATGTTCACTGTGTTCATTCCCCTACTTAACCTCAATTTTTTATGTTCTTTGTTTCTTCCATTCACTAACTAGTTCTTTGTCAAATAATATTATACTGCATTACAGTTCCCTCAACAATTTTAGTCACCAAGTTTTTATTTGCAAAACTATGTCAAAGTAATTCTCGTAGTCAACTTAATAGTTCTACCAACCCCGTTCTTAAACAAATCTACACTTTATTCAGTTCCAAATTTACAAAGACAAACCTTTCTCGTAACTTCTTAACTAAAAATCTTTCGCCAATCAACTAAAACATAGTCACTTTCGTCATTTTTCAACTAAACTTATCCATAGTCAACAGAAAATAACCGTGTTCATCATGTTTCATTGTCATTTCTTATCTAAAAATTATCCGCCAATCATCAGAAAAGTCATGTTCATCATGTTTTGTCTTTTTCCATAACTAAAAGTATTCATCAGTCAACTAAAAAACAGTTACTTCATCATGTTTCCTTGTCATTTCTTAACTGAAATATCACTTCTCTCATCTGAAAATAGTCAGGATTAATCTCATTCAACACCGTTCTTAACTAAAACAACCTTTCGCTTAGCTAAAAATTGTCAAAGGAATCTTTTCAGCACTCTTCATAACTAACTTTATCCATCGTCAAGTAATTGAAAATAGTCTCGTTCATCATTTCGTAACAGCCATTATGTTTTCGTCAAATAAGAAAATATAGTCAAAGATATCTATCATCGTCGTTCTTAACTGACATTTATACTTTGTGGAGCACTAAAAATAGTCAAATGTATCTTTTTCAACACTTTCGTAACTAAAATTATATGTCGCTAAGTAAGAAAAATAGTCAAATGTAACTTTTTCAGCACTTTCGTAAAAATTATACGTCGTTAAGTCAGAAAAATAGTCAAAGGTGCTCTCCGTAACACCAAAGTTACTCTTCGAGATAACAAAAGACACTCTCAAACACTCAAAAATTTACTCGCATCCTCAAAGTTATTCTCAGAGTCATCAAAAAGTTAATCTCAGTCATCAAAATGCTATTCTCTAAGTAACCTTTCGTTCATCAGAGAATCTTTCCAAAACATCTTCGTTCATTAGAGTTAATCTCAGAGGCATAAAAGTTTTTCTCAGAGCTATCAAACTTGTTCTCGATGCCATCAAAAAGTATTTTCTCGTTCATCAAAGTTAATCTCAGAGTTAACAAAGGTAATCTCTAACTCACTTTCGTTCAACATATTAATTCGCTAAGTCCTCAAAGTTATTCTCTAAGACAACAAAGTCTTTCTCAGAGCTATCAAACTTGTTCTCAAAGTCATCAAAGTTATTCACAGAGTCATCAAAGTTAATCTAAGACATCATTTTTCATCAAAGATATTCTCTCTAAACCATCAATGTTCTTCTCTAAGACATAAAAGTTATTCTCAGAGTCACCTTCGTTCTTCAGAGAAACTTTCCAAAAACATCTTTGTTCATCAAAGTTATTCTCGGAGTCATCAAAAGGTATTCTCTAACTCACTTTTGGTCATTAAAGTTAATTTCTATGTTATAAAAGTTTGTCTCAGAGACATCTAAAGTTAATCTTAGAGTTAACAAAGGTAATCTCTAACTCACTCTCGTTCATCAAAGTTGTTTCAAAGACATCAAAGTTAATCTCAGAGTTATCCAAAGATATTCTCATGTCCACAAAAGTTATTCCAAGAGACGTCAAAGTTAATCTCAGACATCTTCGTTCATAAAAGTTATTCTCAGAGACATCTAAAGTTATTCTCTAAGACATCAAAATTATTCTAAGAGCTATCAAAAGTTATTCTCAGTCATGATATGTTATTCTCTAAGTAACCTTCCATTCATCAAAGACATTCTCTAAGTCCTGAAAGTTATTCTCTAAGACAGCAAAGTTATTCTCAGTCATCAAAGTTATTCTCTATGTCATCAAAAAGTTATTCTCTGAGCTAACAAAATACTACTCATGTTCTCAGAAGTCATTCTCAAACTCATCAAAGTTATTCTCAGAGTCATCAAAAGTTGTTCTCTAAGACATCAATGTTGTTATCTACGACATCAAAGATGTTCTGTAAATCATAAAAGTTAATCTTAACTCACCTTCGTTCATTAGAGAAACTTTCTTCCATCATGTTATTCTTTAAGACATCTTCAGTCATAAAAATTTCTCTCCAAAATGTAACTAGTTCAGCTTTTCATACCAAACCTGCACTTCTGTTAAAATATATTTTCGTAGTCACTTTACCCTAAAACTATTCTCTGAACTATCCTAACTTAACTTACCTTACCTTACCTATCTTACCTAACTTAACCTAACTTACCTAACTTACCTACATTACCTAACTTTACCTATCCTAACTTAACTTACCTAACTTATCCTGCTTAACCTAACTTACCTACATTTACCTAACTTAACCTGCTTAACCTAACTTTACCTATCCTAACTTAACTTACCTAACTTATCCTGCTTAACCTAAATTACCTACATTACCTAACTTATTTTAACCTGCTTAACCTAACTTTACCTATCCTAACTTAACTTACCTAACTTATCCTGCTTAACCTAATTTACCTACATTACCTAACTTAACCTGCATAACCTAACCTGCTTAACATAACTTACCTTACCTTACCTATCCTAACATAACTTACCTTACCTATCATACCTAACTTACCTAACCTAACTTACCTACATTTACCTAACTTATCCTGCTTAACCTAACTTATCTACATTACCTAACTTAACCTGCATAACCTAACCTGCTTAACATAACTTTCCTTACCTTACCTAACTTTACCTATCCTAACATAACTTACCTTACCTATCATACCTAACCTAACTTACCTACAATTACCTAACTTAACCTGCTTAACCCAACTTTACCTATCCTAACTTAACTTACCTAACTTATCCTGCTTAACCTAACTTACCTACATTACCTAACTTAACCTGCTTAACCTAACTTACATAATTTAACCTAACTTTACCTATCTTACCTAACTTAACATTCATAACCTAACTTTGCCTATCCTAACATAACTTACCTTACATTATCTATCTTACCTAACTTTACCTATCCTAACATAACTTACCTTACATTACCTATCTTACCTATCCTAACGTAACCTAACTTGCTTTACCTAACTTAATCTTACATTCCCAAACTGATGTATCCTAACTTATCTAGTCAAACCAGACATGATCTAACTTACATAAGTATTCCTTCTTGTCTTTTGTGTTTCGTCAATCATTGTCTCATATTCATTTACTCATTTCATTAGTTAATTTCTCAAATGGTCACTTATGCATTTCAAGTGCTATTTGTTAGAGATTGGATATTTAAGCATTTCAAAGAATTTTGTTATATATGGGCATTTACTCATTTCAAGGGATAATTTCTCAAATGGACGTTTTTGCATTTCAAGTGTTATTTGTTTAAGATTGGGTTTTTAACCATTTCAAAGGATTTTTGTTATATATGGGAACTTACTCGTTTCAAGGGCTAATTTCTCAAATGGTCATTTTTGCAGATCAAGGGTTATTTGTTAAAGTTCATCAAGTTGCTCATAAGTTGTATTTATTATGCTTGTTATCATATGTTCTTATTCCCCAATCCCTTAACCTAACCTCATGTAATCGTAGTGTATTTGGTAGGTTCTATCATATGTTCTTATTCCCCAACCCCTTAACCTAACCTCTTGTAATCGTAGTGTATTTGGTAGGTTCTATCATATGTTCTTATTCCCCAACCCCTTAACCTAACCTCTTGTAATCGTAGTGTATTTGGTAGGTTCTATCATATGTTCTTATTCCCCAACCCTTTAACCTAACCTTTCAGATGTAGTTTATTGTGTTTTTGACGTATTTGTTGAATATATTATCCTTTTCCTAACCTTTCAGATGTAGTTTTGTTTCTCCTTTTTGTATATTTTTACCCAAACCCACCATCCCACTTAACCTTCTTTCCTTCTTTTACTTTGTTTTCACATATAAGTTCATTCTTTATCTTAGTAATAATAAAAAAATTACAATAGTAAAGAATCAGATCTACTAAGACATGAAATTAAGAAAAACAAGAGAGCAAGTGAGTGAGAGCATGAAAAGAGGAGAAAAGAGTAAGAGAGAGGGGGGAGGAAAAGCATGGGAGCACTAAGACTTGAATTTGAGAAAAAGAAAAACTAAGTGAATGAGAGTGAGGGTGAGAGAATGGGAGCATTAAGACTTGAATTTGAGAAACAAGAGAGCATTTGAGCAAATGAGTGAGAGGGGGAGGAAGAGAGAGAATAAGGGAGAGAGATAGAAAAGGAGGGTTAGAAGGAGTAGGAGTAAAACAAAGTAAAAGAAGGAAAGAAGGTTAAGTGGGATGGTGGGTTTGGGTAAAAATATACAAAAAGGAGAAACAAAACTACATCTGAAAGGTTAGGAAAAGGATAATATATTCAACAAATACGTCAAAAACACAATAAACTACATCTGAAAGGTTAGGTTAAAGGGTTGGGGAATAAGAACATATGATAGAACCAACCAAATACACTACGATTACAAGAGGTTAGGTTAAGGGGTTGGGGAATAAGAACATATGATAGAACCTACCAAATACACTACGATTACTTGAGGTTAGGTTAAGGGGTTGGGGAATAAGAACATATGATAACAAGCATAATAAATACAACTTATGAGCAACTTGATGAACTTTAACAAATAACCCTTGATCTGCAAAAATGACCATTTGAGAAATTAGCCCTTGAAACGAGTAAGTTCCCATATATAACAAAAATCCTTTGAAATGGTTAAACACCCAATCTTAAACAAATAACACTTGAAATGCAAAAACGTCCATTTGAGAAATTATCCCTTGAAATGAGTAAATGCCCATATATAACAAAATTCTTTGAAATGCTTAAATATCCAATCTCTAACAAATAGCACTTGAAATGCATAAGTGACCATTTGAGAAATTAACTAATGAAATGAGTAAATGAATATGAGACAATGATTGACGAAACACAAAAGACAAGAAGGAATACTTATGTAAGTTAGATCATGTCTGGTTTGACTAGATAAGTTAGGATACATCAGTTTGGGAATGTAAGATTAAGTTAGGTAAAGCAAGTTAGGTTACGTTAGGATAGGTAAGATAGGTAATGTAAGGTAAGTTATGTTAGGATAGGTAAAGTTAGGTAAGATAGATAATGTAAGGTAAGTTATGTTAGGATAGGTAAAGTTAGGTTATGAACGTTAAGTTAGGTAAGATAGGTAAAGTTAGGTTAAATTATGTAAGTTAGGTTAAGCAGGTTAAGTTAGGTAATGTAGGTAAGTTAGGTTAAGCAGGATAAGTTAGGTAAATGTAGGTAAGTTAGGTTAGGTAAGTTAGGTATGATAGGTAAGGTAAGTTATGTTAGGATAGGTAAAGTTAGGTAAGATAGGTAAGGTAAGGAAAGTTATGTTAAGCAGGTTAGGTTATGCAGGTTAAGTTAGGTAATGTAGGTAAGTTAAGTTAAGCAGGATAAGTTAGGTAAATGTAGGTAAGTTAGGTATGATAGGTAAGGTAAGTTATGTTAGGATAGGTAAAGTTAGGTAAGATAGGTAAGGTAAGGTAAGTTATGTTAAGCAGGTTAGGTTATGCAGGTTAAGTTAGGTAATGTAGGTAAGTTAGGTTAAGCAGGATAAGTTAGGTAAGTTAAGTTAGGATAGGTAAAGTTAGGTTAAGCAGGTTAAGTTAAGTTAGGTAATGTAGGTAAGTTAGGTTAAGCAGGATAAGTTAGGTAAGTTAAGTTAGGATAGGTTAAGCAGGTTAAGTTAGGTAAATGTAGGTAAGTTAGGTTAAGCAGGATAAGTTAGGTAAGTTAAGTTAGGATAGGTAAAGTTAGGTAATGTAGGTAAGTTAGGTTAAGTTAGGTAAGATAGGTAAGGTAAGGTAAGTTAAGTTAGGATAGTTCAGAGAACAGTTTTAGGGTAAAGTGACTACGAAAATATATTTTAACAGAAGTGCAGGTTTGGTATGAAAAGCTGAACTAGTTACATTTTGGAGAGAAATTTTTATGACTGAAGATGTCTTAAAGAATAACATGATGGAAGAAAGTTTCTCTAATGAACGAAGGTGAGTTAAGATTAACTTTTATGATTTACAGAACATCTTTGATGTCGTAGATAATAACATTGATGTCTTAGAGAACAACTTTTGATGACTCTGAGAATAACTTTGATGAGTTTGAGAATGACTTCTGAGAACATGAGTAGTATTTTGTTAGCTCAGAGAATAACTTTTTGATGACAGAGAATAACTTTGATGACTCTGAGAATAACTTTGCTGTCTTAGAGAATAACTTTCAGGACTTAGAGAATGTCTTTGATGAATGGAAGGTTACTTAGAGAATAACATATCATGACTGAGAATAACTTTTGATAGCTCTTAGAATAACTTTGATGTCTTAGAGAATAACTTTAGATGTCTCTGAGAATAACTTTTATGAACGAAGATGTCTGAGATTAACTTTGACGTCTCTTGGAATAACTTTTGTGGACATGAGAATATCTTTGGATAACTCTGAGATTAACTTTGATGTCTTTGAAACAACTTTGATGAACGAGAGTGAGTTAGAGATTACCTTTGTTAACTCTGAGATCAACTTTGATGAACAAAAGTGAGTTAGAGATTACATTTGATAACTCTAAGATTAACTTTAGATGTCTCTGAGACAAACTTTTATAACATAGAAATTACCTTTAATGACCAAAAGTGAGTTAGAGAATACCTTTTGATGACTCCGAGAATAACTTTGATGAACAAAGATGTTTTTGGAAAGTTTGTCTGAAGAACGAAGGTGACTCTGAGAATAACTTTTATGTCTTAGAGAAGAACATTGATGGTTTAGAGAGAATATCTTTGATGAAAAATGATGTCTTAGATTAACTTTGATGACTCTGTGAATAACTTTGATGACTTTGAGAACAAGTTTGATAGCTCTGAGAAAGACTTTGTTGTCTTAGAGAATAACTTTGAGGACTTAGCGAATTAATATGTTGAACGAAAGTGAGTTAGAGATTACCTTTGTTAACTCTGAGATTAACTTTGATGAACGAGAAAATACTTTTTGATGGCATCGAGAACAAGTTTGATAGCTCTGAGAAAAACTTTTATGCCTCTGAGATTAACTCTAATGAACGAAGATGTTTTGGAAAGATTCTCTGATGAACGAAAGGTTACTTAGAGAATAGCATTTTGATGACTGAGATTAACTTTTTGATGACTCTGAGAATAACTTTGAGGATGCGAGTAAATTTTTGAGTGTTTGAGAGTGTCTTTTGTTATCTCGAAGAGTAACTTTGGTGTTACGGAGAGCACCTTTGACTATTTTTCTTACTTAACGACGTATAATTTTTACGAAAGTGCTGAAAAAGTTACATTTGACTATTTTTCTTACTTAGCGACATATAATTTTAGTTACGAAAGTGTTGAAAAAGATACATTTGACTATTTTTAGTGCTCCACAAAGTATAAATGTCAGTTAAGAACGACGATGATAGATATCTTTGACTATATTTTCTTATTTGACGAAAACATAATGGCTGTTACGAAATGATGAACGAGACTATTTTCAATTACTTGACGATGGATAAAGTTAGTTATGAAGAGTGCTGAAAAGATTCCTTTGACAATTTTTAGCTAAGCGAAAGGTTGTTTTAGTTAAGAACGGTGTTGAATGAGATTAATCCTGACTATTTTCAGATGAGAGAAGTGATATTTCAGTTAAGAAATGACAAGGAAACATGATGAAGTAACTGTTTTTTAGTTGACTGATGAATACTTTTAGTTATGGAAAAAGACAAAACATGATGAACATGACTTTTCTGATGATTGGCGGATAATTTTTAGATAAGAAATGACAATGAAACATGATGAACCCGGTTATTTTCTGTTGACTATGGATAAGTTTAGTTGAAAAATGACGAAAGTGACTATGTTTTAGTTGATTGGCGAAAGATTTTTAGTTAAGAAGTTACGAGAAAGGTTTGTCTTTGTAAATTTGGAACTGAATAAAGTGTAGATTTGTTTAAGAACGGGGTTGGTAGAACTATTAAGTTGACTACGAGAATTACTTTGACATAGTTTTGCAAATAAAAACTTGGTGACTAAAATTGTTGAGGGAACTGTAATGCAGTATAATATTATTTGACAAAGAACTAGTTAGTGAATGGAAGAAACAAAGAACATAAAAAATTGAGGTTAAGTAGGGGAATGAACACAGTGAACATACGGTGAACATAGAAAACATGTAAGAAAAAGTTGATGAATAGAGTGAACATGCAGGGAATATGAACTTATAGAGAATATGAAGACATGATAAGGAACATAGGGAATACAAAGAATGAACACTGAACATGTGAAGAACAAGCTAAGAACATTGAGAACATGAATATTGAGTATAAAAGTTATACAGAGAACATATGATGCACATGAAAATATGACAAAGAACATAGTGAACATACGGGGAAAACGGCAGAAAAAATTTGAACTGAGCATGCTGTGAACATTTATAGAACATGGAAAGAACACAGAAAACATGGAAAAAATGTGAAGAATACAGCTGAATATAGAGAAAATATGCAAATACAGGGGGACAAGAGCTGGAGCTTGGTAACTGACTTGATCTTATTTACTACGTCTGAAATATGACTGTTTAAAATTTCAGGGGGATTGGACTGCTAGTAGCGAAAATGTGGTCTCTGTCAAATTTGGGTCTTTAATTGGACTCTGATGAATTTCGATCAAGAACTGGACTCTGATGAATTTTCACAGATTACAGGACACTGATGAAATTTGAGCTTAAAACTGTCTCTGACTAATTTTGCTCTCAAAGTAGACTCTGGCGAATTTCTGTTGATAATTGGACTCTGATGAAATATGAGCTAAAAACTGTCTCTGACTAATTTTGCTCTCAAAGTAGACTCTGACGAATTTCTGTTGATAATTGGACTCTGATGAAATTTGAGCTTAAAACTGTCTCTGACTAATTTTTGCTCTCAAAGTAGACTCTGGCGAATTTCTGTTGATAATTGGCCTCTGATGAAATATGAGCTTAAAACTGGGCTCTGTTCAATTTTGGTCTTTACAGGTGAAATAGCCGTAAATGGATATAAAACTAAATGTTATGGCTAAGTTGTCTGTTTTCCTTAACAAAACATCTAAGACAATATTCTCTGAAAATGGTCTTTTTACAAATTCGGTCATAAACATATAAATAAACTTCTATGATTATTTGAAACTCTGAAAATAGTTGTAAGGAAATAGGAGGAGAGAGAGAGAGAGGGACGGTCCAGATATTATTATGGAGAAGATAAGATACGATTACCGAGGTGACCTGAAGGCCGTGTCTGGCTGACGTCTAAAGTAAACACAGGTGAGGCGACAGATTGCGAGGTAAGGGGAGAGGGAGGTGGGTATGAGGTACAAGCGGGGGGATGCAGGGGGAGGGAAAGGTGAGGGAGGGGGGATGGCAGGGAAATGAATTAGATATATATAGCAATATACAAGTTTCTAAGTAAGAAACAAATAAGAACTTTTAACAAAAGTCGTATGACATTATTTCATGATAAGACTTTAACAAACTTCTAAGTTTCGGAAATTATTTTTCTCATAAGAATTCCATACTTCTAAAATCTCGGAAATTACTCAATCATAAGAAATTCTTAATCCCAAATCTGTGAGTCCCCAAATTCACCTGAAAACCCTGACATGCTACACACGAATTTCCAGAAAAAACAAAAATTCGTCTGTGGACTGTACAGTCCACAGGGGTCCTCTGCCCCAAAAAAAAAATTCGTCTGTGGCATGTCATCCCTACTACTGTGAAGGACCACCACTTTTTGAGAAAAAGTGGAAAACAAAATGAAACAATAGATTAAACTGATACCAAGAACTAGTGTCCTATGGATCTTAATGAAACCGTATTTCTTATATAAAGAAAGTCAAATTAACCTGCACAAAGTTGGGGGAATACATGCTAAAAGATTAATGCATCCCTAGTATTATTCTGATGCTGGTTCTTCGCCAGAGTAAATAAATTATGAAAGTAAATAAGGTTGATTATATTATATCAATTAGAGGTAAATACACCTTAATATACTATTGGATAGAATAGTACAGTATGTGGTAAATCAATGGATTAGTATAATTGATCTCGGGAGATCACTAATATAACTACAGAGTTATTACTACGGATAACATGATCAGCTTAGCTGTAAAACTAGAGAGGTGTAATCAGTTGCCACGCTCCACCGACGACGTGTTGCATAGGGCAAATTGTTGCACGTGAAAGTGGGGAAGCCTAGCACCTCGGTTGTCGTGGACCCGGAGCGGGAAGGCAATTACATTGTAGAATTCCACTAATGGTAACTACAAATACATCCAAAATTAAGGTAATCTTCCTGAAGGATATGATAATCATTGTAGAAATCTGCAAATATCTGTGCAATTTATGTTCAAGCACTGTAAATTTCTTCTACAGAAATTTGAATATAATCGCCTATTTAGATTATAAAACTGTTAGAGAAGACACGGGAATTTGTTATTTTATATACGGCATAACGATAACTAGCCTAAATGTTAACTGTGGCCACATGGTAACAAAAAGGAAATAATAGTTGCCGAGCCGCGTGTCCGTTGATGCAATCCTGCAACTGCAACAGAACTGTGCAATCCTTCGTCCTCCAGCTGCTGCTTGAAGGGCGTTGACTGTGGAATTAAACATATGCTAGCTCTGGGACACGGCTGTGACGTGCCAAAGGACGTGGCACCGCTCTACTGGTCTTGGGAGCGAAATAAGCACGATCAAAACTTAGCTCTCTGTTGCACGCTGCACGTCAGAGTCGCGTGGTGGCTGGCGACGTTCTCGCGTCTTCTCCCTCTTCCCGATTGCACATGCGCAGCTCTCGATAGACATCTCGAGTGTAAGTGGATATGTATATATATCGTGATTAACTAAGGAAAGAAGAGATTGTGACGAGTACTGATGTCACCTTTAATTCTTCTGTGATAAAATATAATTTCTCGCATCATAAATTGGTTGATTAAAGTCACGTAGCTAATCGAGGAAATTAAAGTGAAATCATTTACATTAAAATAATTTCCTCTAGAATGTTTGACATCAATTAAATAAAGGAGTTCCAGTAAGCAGTATTATGGTACGAAATTAAACTTACTAATAAGTAACTATTTTTAGTAAAGATATGATAAACTGGACTTTTGTTATAAATCTAACTAAATGTGGAAAAAATTCATGCTTCTGCCTGTCGTTCCTTGCGTCGTCACTCTGACTAGGAAGAATCTGGCAATATGTTTAATATAAATCATGATGATGATTATATCTACAAGTTAGTAATTTTAGTAACTACTTGTGGTTAATACAAAGGTTGTATAAAATACAGTGGATGTATGAAACTGTTGGTTATTTCCAACATAACTCCGGGGGAGAAAACTCGGGTCGTAGTTCAGGTATTTTTTTTTTATTTTTACATGCATAGCATGCAAATTAAATACAATAAAAAACAAGACAAGAACATAGAAAACATAAGAAAACAAAACAAGAAACCACCAGCCAGAAGGGCCGACAGCACAGTACAACACATTACAAACACGGTAAATACACGAGAAACATAGCATACACCAAGACACAAAATACAAAACAATGTCAAACAAGCAAGCACAGTAACAGTACAAAACAAAACATCTCAAAACAAATCAAACAACAAGAGTAACAATATAAAACATAACAAGAAAATCACAAAATACAACAAACAAAATAAAAATAACAAACAAATACAACATGTAATGCAAGCAGAAAGCAACAGTGCATATGTACATCACAGAAACAAGACACGAATAAAAACACTCACACCACACCAACCGCCTCGCAACAAACAAAGGGAGAGGCCCAAAATATATTATAATAACAAACAAGCACACCATGCAAGCAAGAAATGAAACATAGTAACATATACAACAAACAAACAAGCACCGGCCTGAAGGACCGAGAACAAAAACACAACATAAAGGACATCATGAAAATAGAACAAGAAAAACGCACAGCACACAACTAGCAATACAGAAGTAGAACACACATGGCAAAGTAACAACACAAAAACAAATACAGGAACAAAAACGCCCTCACCAAAACTCCTGCCACGCAACAAATAAGGGAGAGGCTCGGGTACAAAAGACAATAGGGCAAACAAAAGGCCATAGGGGCACACAACTTTACAGTAACATTGAATCAGCTGACATATTTGCCCGGGAACAAGACCCGGGGGAACCGCACATTGAACGCCTCCCAAAGCAGCCACTTCCCCCAAGTGGTCTGACCCTCCACTGGGGACGCCATGTTATCCGGAACCCCGGCAACAAACACCTGCAAACAGGGAACCCAGACGGTGTTACACCGGAGGTGAGTAACCGCCACCCTACGCCATACATCGGGAACCCGCCCATCTTGAAAGTTTTCCGGTACCTCAGACCGCAGGAACTCGGCAACCACGGCCTCCAGAGCCTCAAGTCGCAAGCCCACAGGAGAGAGCCGGTCAGAGGGCACCATCACAGGGGCACCAGCGGCCACAAGCACACCACCAGATGACTGCAGGGAACCAGGGCGGCGCGGATCATTTCGTAAAGTCACGACCAGGCCATGCCCAGCACCAGCATCCACACTAACCTCGGCAGCGGAAGCCACCACACCCCACTGCGGAGAGCCCCCTGGCAGGGAAGGAAAAGAAGGCACACCCGGGACACTGGCCTCAGCACCAGCAGGCACATGAACCTCCGCCAGCACCAACCGTGGAGACAACGATGCACCTGGATCCATGCCATCCACACTTGAAGACCCACAGTCACTGAAGTCCCCAACATCGGCCCAGGCAGTAGGCGAACGCCGGGAACGTTTGGGCTCTGGCCGGATATCGTCAGAGCCAGAAGCCGACCCAGAAACACGGGCACCACTAGCTGGACGAACCGACGCCCGACGCAGAACGGCAGCAGCTTCAACCACAGGGGGAACTGGACCCTACACAGCAGGAGGCTCTGCAGTCACCCCAGCACCCAGCACAGTAGGGACCCGAGGTGAGGCTGCAGGGCTAGGGTCAGCAGCCGAAGACGAGGAAGCAGACGACGACGCCTCACAGGGAGTACCAGGAAGGTCCACGGGAGCAGCAGGGCCAGAGACGGATCAGGAGTAACATCCGACGGCACCGCAACATCCGGAGGAGGGTCTGCGACAACCAGGGTAACGGCGGGCGACGCTGGGGGAGCCTCAGTAGCAAACGGAATGCTCACCTCCTCACCCCCAGAGTCCTCCTCCAGAGGGAGCGGCGGGAAATCCTCTTCATGGAACAAATTCACAGAAGCGACCAGATCAACAGTACACCTGGCAGCCTGATGCCCCAACAAGCCACACCGGAAACAAGTACAGGGTTGTCGGGCATAAAACACTCACACGTAGTACCCTAACAGCCGGACAGATGACGGAATGTCCGACCTCAGTCGCATCCCGAGGGTCCGAATGTTGGTCTTCACACCCGAATACGTTCCAGACGATAGCGAGTTCATCCGCATACTGACGACGGAGCCGTACCTCTGGAAGAAACGCCGGAGGAGAGTCTCAGGAAACTCCATGGGGGCGCCATGGACACTTACATATGTCACAACACCACTACGGTCCGAAATGGTCACAGACCCGGTGCCGTCCTGCAGCTGGAAAGTACGCCACTCGTACCTCCGGAGAAAATCACGGTACACTGCCTCACCCACAAACTTGATGATGACACGGCGAGCAATGACCAGCTCGACACCATATACGTCCTGGACCGGGACCCTGAGCATGTCATTCAAGACCAAGTCCACAAGCGGGTAACCTGCACGGCCAGTAAACTCCAAACCTATGGAGTTTATCCTCACGACAGCTGGAATAGGGCTACCCATTGGAAACACGCCACGTCCCCACCACCAGGAACAGCAGGGAGGGTAGAGACACCCACACCCCCTGCCGGCGAAAACGACAACTACCCCAAAACTGCCGGAAGAGGCAAAGACGACATGTCCTACACCGCACGGCAGCTCAGGCGAGACTCTCAGTTCAGGTATTAGTACTAATGTACACCTGTTTCTCTATCCTGAAGTTATATTTATGGGTTAGTAGGTTAATACGCACATAACGAATGTCCCAAATTTGTTGTAGATGACTCTAAGTCAACATGGGGACGTAAATAAACATTCAAATTTATTGAATAACTCTCTTGTAAGAAACAGAGTGATATTATCAAAAATAAATTATGAATAATTGGATCATTTAAGATCAAGGAGACCTCATCAATACAGTGAGGCTACTGTCTAGGGTCACTATGACTTGTAACTATCTAATTACTGGACATCAACTCATCACTGCATCAGCATGGTCACCTCAAGTTTAAATGATAAGTTATCTACACTTATATAGAATCAAAATATTGTTTAAGTTTCTGTTTGCAGTTCTGAGCAGCGACTCTAGATGGCCTTGTGCTCGGTTGAGTAGAATTATTGTTCTCTGAAACTTGGGTTACAGGTACATCTGTAGAACATTCATGTTCTGCTAACTCTAAAGGTACTAATTTTTCTAGTGTTTTCAAGGTAGTAGTGCCTCGACACTGAACCTTAACAACTCGTAAAATACCATGGCGGTCAGGATGGATATCAACAATTTTACCTATAGGCCAATCTGACCTGGGCCCATCACTGTCTACTAGGACAAGATCACCTGGTTTGAGTTGAACTTTGTTGTATGGGCTTGCAGCTCCATAATGATATTCCCTTAAAGCAGTTAAATATTCATGTGTCCAGACCTCATTCCATTTTTCTATTACTCTTGAAAGGTGTCTATAACTCTCCACCAAGTCACTCGCCTTGACACATGAAGGGTCAGCTGGATCCTCGTCTCCTAGAGATATTAGAGGGCTCAGAAGACCACCATGAATCAAATGAGAGGGGCTTAGGGGGTTCTCTTTGGGAGGAAATCTTCTGATAAGTAGGTTAAAGGTCTGTTGTTGACTCGTGCTTCAATTTCCACGACAAGGGTCTGTAACTCGGTGAGATTAATTTTCTGCTGGTGTAAGGCTTTTCTTAGGCATTTCTTAACAGTTCCCACCATTCTTTCGTAAATACCGCCGTGCCATGGTGCTCTTGGAGGGATAAATTTCCAGTAGCATTGTCTCTGTTTGAGCACAGAGTGTACTTCTGGATGGTTCCACATCTCTTGTAAGAAAGCCTCTCCTGTCACGAAGTTAGATCCATTATCTGAGATCATTAATTTTGGGCAAGATCATCGTGCAGCAAATATGCGAAAGGCTTCTGCACTCATGTCAGAAGTGACTTCTAAATGTACTCCACATGTGGTAGCACACGTGAAAAGGCAAATGTAGGCTTTCACTGGAATCTTGTCCGGTGTGCCTGTTAAAATTAGTGCTCCCATGTAGTCGACACCTGTGGTTTCAAAGGGACGAAGGTGGACGACTCGCTCCTTAGGTAGGGATGGTGGACCTGGATAAGGACACACTCGAGCATCATATCTCTTGCAGATTACACAAGACTTTATTAAGGATTTGACAGTTTGGCGACCTTGGGGAAGCCAAAAACGTTGTCTGAGTTCAGTAGAGTATCTAATACTCCACCATGCAATGTATTATGCTCATGGTAATGTAGAACTATGAGTTTAGTAATGATGTGATGACGTGGAAGAAGTATAGGATTTTTCGTATCTAAATTCATTTCTGCATGAAGCAGACGTCCGCCGCATCTCAAGATGTTATAGTTGTCTGAGTCAAGCCAGATACCCAGAGACTTACTTAACTTTTCTGGGAGATGTTCATATTCATTCCCATAAGTCTGTTGTTGAGCCTGTTTGACCCAATATTTGATGGAACTAGAAAATCGATACTTGATCCCCATCTTGTTGATGAAATCAAATACCATTTCTGTAACTCTTAATAATTTGTTCAAATTGGAATAACGATGAGGATAGATAGCTAAAGTACGAAGGGGTTCTGGATCCACAACAGGGGTAGTGATATTGGTCACAATGACTTGTGGCTTCTGTTGGGGCCACTGACCACTAACTAGCCATTGGGGTCCATTAAACCACATCTCGGTTTTTACTAATTGCTTTGAAGTCAAACCTCTGGATAAATAGTCAGCTGGATTGTCCTTGGTGGGGACATGTCTTAATTTATAACCAGCAGACAATTCTCGAGTTTCCCTTACTCGATTGCTGACATAGGGAGTTTTGTTGTTGTCGTTTTTTACCCACTGCAATACCGCCTCATTGTCTGACCACACTACTCTTTCACCAAGGTGAACATTACTGAGGGTTTTGATCAGGCAATGAGCCAGTCTTTCACTTACCAGTAAGGCAGTTAATTCCATTTGGGGTAGTGACCTCCTTTTAATTGGGGCTACCCTTGCCTTATATGTAAGCAAAAATGATTGTTGAGTATTAACTAGATAGGCTACTGAGTCATACGCTTTGCCTGAAGCATCGCAGATAACATGTAAATTCGTGGGTAATTGTCCACGTATACATTGTTGCTAATCTCAGTCTTGTAGGGGCTATTAGATTTTTTAAGATGTGTATCCAGAGTAGCCTGGAGTAAGAATGGTGAAGGTGTCGCTCCGAACAGTACTGAGGCAAATCTATAAGTAATGACTTCGCTATTAGGATCCTGTGGATCTTTCACCCTGAGAAATTTAGTAAAATCACGATCCGTCTCTTGTAAGCCTACTCTTAAAAAGGCTTTACTAATGTCAGCCGTATAGGCAAAAACACCGGAGCGAAATCGAAATAAGACATCTTGTAGTCTTTGGTTTAGGCTAGGCCCAGTTTGTAGACAATCATTTAGTGACACGCTGTCTGCCTTTAATTTGGCACTACTTTTAAATACAATCCTGATTGGTGTTGTAACTGAATCTTTCAGGACAGCATGATGTGGCAAATAATGGCCTGATTTATGATTGTCTTCTTCAACAACTTCTATAAATTTGTTAGCAAGTTGTTGCTGTTTCAAAGCATGATACAGTTGCAATTTATCTGATTGCTTCCGTAGCCTACCTAATTGAGAATTTAATTGGATTGAGACCATGAAATAGTTTACTGGAAGCTGTGGGTGGTCCAGCTTCCACGGGAGTCTCACCCAATATTGATTATCTTGAAAAATAACAATATCAAGATATTGTTGATACGTCCATGTGTCATCTAGACTGGGTTGATCAGGGACTATGCCTAATTCTGGTCGACGACCAGGCCGCGCGACGCTAAGCCCCGGAAGCACCTCAAGGTAACCTCAAGGTAAGGTGTCCAAATCCCATAATTTGTGAACAGTGGGATTGGACTCATCATCCTCGGTTTCGTCTCTGACATGTACTGGTGACTGCTCTAGGCCTAGTCATGCCACTATTGAATTAGTTGTTTGATTACTAGTAGACTTAGAATGTTGTTGGATCAACACCGGTCCTGTGAGTAGTTTACCCCCAGCTGACAGCAACAAGTTTACACCTCGTTGCCTGGTGCATCCAGTAATAAATAGATAGTAATAGAAGAAGAAGAAATAAGAAATTAATAATAAGAAAACCTACACCGTTGAGACAGTCTGTATTTATTTTATGATCCACTGCGTTTAAGAAATTTGACTGTTTGAGCAAGACCTGTAACATGTAAATCTGAAGGGATCTTGTCAACGACTATGACTTGAATTGGGCTGGTGCAGCCTCCTAAACGTACCAGGACGTTAACAACCTGGTAGTCACGAGGTCCACTATTGGTTAGGAATCCAGAGATATTCAAATTCACTCGAGCAATAGGCTTCAGTTTTAACTGATCAACTAGCTGTTGAGAAATAAAGGTTTTCTGCAAACCTTGGTCAGAGAGACCACGAGTGGAAATTCTAGATCCTTTGGTAATTAATTTTAGTTGAGCTGTTGGTAACGTAGTTGTGTTACTGACACTGTTGCAAGTACACTTATGTCTTGATGCACCTTGCAATACTGTACAGAAGTAAATTTTGTAATTTTCTTATGAGGATTGGTTGATCTTGATTGATCACTACCACACAAGGAGTAATGGTTATCTTGAGATGATATCGGGGCTTTTTAGTGTCCCCGTGGCCCAGTCCTCGACCAGGCCTCCACCCCCAGGAAGCAGCCTGTGACAGCTGACTAACACCCAGGTACCTCCTATTTTACTGCTAGGTTACAGGGGCATAGAATGAAAGAAACTCTGCCCATTGTTTCTCGCCGGCGCTTGGGATCGAACCCAGGACCACAAGTCCAGCGTGCTGTCCGCTCGGCCGAACGGCTCCCTCGCTCGGCCGACTGACTCCCTACCTACCCTTGTGGTGTCTACCCTTGTGGCACTTGTTGCTCATACGTAAGAAGACAGTACAGCTATTGGGGTCATGAGGACCCGTGCACCTTCTGCATCTGTGTAACTCTTGCAAACGATGATTTCGGGTGTTATGGACTGGATAAGTACTACACTTATAGGTAAAATGTTCATTATTGCAGAACAAACACTTCTTCACTGTAGGAGAAATCGTAGGAGTGGTGCTCACTACGGAGTTTGAAGGGTTCACTGTGTATGTATCTACATTTCCAGATTTCCATTTTGGAGATGATTCATTGGAATTTGGTTTTACTACAGTAGTTGCAGTACGTTGGGGTTTATAATGAGTTAGTAGAGAAGTTTGAAACACTGTTCCTATCTTGGTTGGCTCTTTGTCTTTCGACTAGGGTATGTAAACCTTCTGTGATCTCATTCATGGTCAGAGAGGTTTTATTATACATAGTACACAATTTATCTGAAGTTTCTCTCAGTAATTTGCGCCTTACAACTACCTTTGTCATCCATTCAGCAGTATGAATTTGGACCTTAAGGCTTAAGGCCTTGAGTAGAGACTCTAGCTCTAGTCTGAAAGTTTGGAGAGAATCTGTAGAATTATTAGCAGTTGGTAATTGCAGCAATTTTTGGACTAAGATAGTATTAGTTATTTTCTTGATATCGTAGTTGCTATTAAGCAATGGAACAGCTAGGTCGTAACCATCACTGGTCAGTGTTATGTTAAAGATTACCTTCAGGCTTTATTTCGTAACACGCCTTGTAAATATGTGAACTTGGTTGTTTTGGGGATGTTAGTTTTAGAGTCTACTGCATCCCCGAATTTACTCCAGAAATCATCCCAGCTCTCATTCTCGTTACCAGAGAATGTGGGTATACTGATCTGAGGTAATTTGACATCAGGATCTGGATGTGCAGTAGAGGCTGTTGTTAATTTGTTTTTAGCAATCTGCTTTTTGAAGGGTTGACGTTTAACCTGTACATCATCTTCGTACTGGGCTAAATTATTTACAATGTCCTCAAGTTCAGTTTCACCTATTGAGATTTGGTAAAGTTCTGTCAAATACAGATTCATATGTTGCTTAATATGCTTGAATTTACTTTCGGCAACTTGAAGGAAGTTCTCTAGTTCAATGTAGTCAACAGGTGACTTGTGACAAATTTGAAACTTGGTAATCTGTTGGGTCAAGTGACCGTTCAGACTGATAAGGGTCTTTTTCATTTTGTCAGCCGCTTCCATCTTCCTGGGCAAGGGCTGGTCTGATAGTAAATAGTGGTTACTGATGTAACTGGGATATTGGCTCATTCAATGGAGCTCAATATCAATATAATAGCCTAATGTATTTGAATAGACCATACTACCTCGTTTAGAGGTTAATTTACCTACCTAACAATGGATAGCTAATATTTTGAGTAGTACTCGAATGCCACTATTGGAATTTCGTCCAGTTAGCTCCTCAATTATCACCATTCGATCCAACAGTGAACATTCGGCAGTACTCAAAAAAGTACACGAAATAATATATTAATTACACAATAAAGGTTTTGGTGATCCCACCCTAAATCAGGGTCAGCACAATCTAAATAATATGCATGTACACCAGCACTGTCTAGTACAGTACTCGCTAAATAATTCCTACTTAGGAGTGACTAAATGGTTTAGGCTGCATTTGTACAAACATTAGTACAATTACAGTCTAAATATCCTACCTCATCAGAGGTTGGCATATATGCAATGGTGCAATAATATGGATATATGGTGCTATATTTTTGGGATTTTTTGTTTTGATATATATGTTTGTGCTTATAAATACAAATGAAAAAATTATAAATATATAACACTAAGTTTGACTTGCTAGCCACAACCATTTATGATGATTAATAGTATTGACTAATTTGTTGACCATATGGGTCCTGGCCTCTCCTGACAGATGTACACCGTCTGAGGTCAAGCCCTGTTGATATGGTCTGGCTGTGAAATGAATATAAGTGGCTTCCAACCTCACTCTTTTTCTCAGACGAAAGTTTATGTATTTCGCCGAACGCCGATAATATTCGGGACTCACTCCCCGATGGTTATCACTTCTCAGTTGGCGAGGTTCCACCAATGTGAATACCACAGAGTTGCTGACTTGTTTAAAGGAAATGATAATAGTTTTTAAATGGTTAATTATTTCGGCTGATTGACGAGTGGGATGGATATCATTGCCACCTAGATAAATTATGGTTAAATGGTGAGGCCATTCTAATGCAGCTGTTAATATTGGATTGTTGTACAAATTGTGAGTAAAAATTCTCACATCGGTGTGAACTTTAGTTCTAAGGATTGTGGGCAATTGGGATAACAATTAATGAGATTTAGGCTGTAATATGGGCAGTCTGCTGACAACCATAAATAATGAAATATATTGTAAATAGCCTGAGAATAATAACACATGATAATTAGTGTTAGTAAATGGTTAACTATGTGGGGCCAGTAATTTAGGTGAATATACTGGACCCTAAATGATTAATGGTACATCCGGTTCGATGCACCAAAATTTTGTTTTGGGCTCTGAGAACCGGTATAGATTTTAATATTAGTTGTGACTGATCCGGTTCGTTAAAGACCAAAATTTTGTGTGGGAAAATCTGACTCCAATATCTTGTAATTAAATGAAATAATTCGATAGCTGTGAAGGACCACCACTTTTTGAGAAAAAGTGGAAAACAAAATGAGACAATAGATTAAACTGATACCAAGAACTAGTGTCCTATGGATCTAATGAAACTGTATTTCTTATATAAAGGGAGTCAAATTAACCTGCACAAAATTAGGGGGAATACATGCTAAAAGATAATGCATCCCTAGTATTATTCTGATGCTGGTTCTTCGCCAGAGTAAATAAATTATGAAAGTAAATAAGGTTATATAATATTAATTAGAGGTAAAAGCACCTCAATATACTACTGGATAGAATAGTACAGTATGTGGTAAATCAATGGATTAGTATAATTGATCTCGGGAGATCACTAATATAACTACAGAGTTATTACTACGGATAACATGATCAGCTTAGCTGTAAAACTAGAGAGGTGTAATCAGTTGCCACCCTCCACCGACGACGTGTTGCATAGGGCAAATTATTGCACGTGACGGTGGGGAAGCCTAGCACCTCAGTTGTCGTAGACCCGGAGCTGGAAGGCAAGTACATTGTAAAATTCCACTAATGGTAACTACAAGTACATCCTAAATTAAGGAAATCTTCCTAAAGGATATGATAATCATTGTAGAAATCTGCAAATATCTGTGCAATTTATGTTCAAGCACTGTAAATTCCTTCTACAGAAATTTGAATATAATCGCCTATTTACATTAT
>NC_091174.1:26450358-26462858 GCF_040958095.1 Procambarus clarkii
CTATCTTGTTTCTCATATATGTAAATGATCTCCCGGAGGGTATCGATTCAATTCTCTCAATGTTTGCGGACGATGCTAAAATTATGAGTAGGATTAAAACAGAGGGAGGACTGTTTGAGGCTTCAAGAAGACCTAGACAAGCTGAAGGAATGGTCGAACAAATGGTTGTTAGAGTTTAACCCAACCAAATGTAATGTAATGAAGATAGGTGTAGGGAGCAGGAGGCCAGATACAAGGTATCATCTGGGAGAGGAAATTCTTCAGGAGTCAGAGAAAGAAAAAGACTCGGGGGTTGATATCACGCCAGACCTGTCTCCTGCAGCACATATCAAGCGATAACATCAGCGGCATATGCCAGGCTGGCCAACATACGAACGGCATTCAGAAACTTGTGTAAAGAATCATTCAGAACTTTGTATACCACATTTGTCAGGCCAATCCTGGAGTATGCAGCCCCAGCATGGAGTCCATATCTAGTCAAGGATAAGACTAAACTGGAAAAGGTTCAAAGGTTTGCTACCAGACTAGTACCCGAGCTGAGAGGTATGAGCTACGAGGAGAGGCTACGGGAATTAAACCTCACTTCGCTGGAAGACAGAAGAGTTAGGGGGGACATGATCACCACATTCAAGATTCTGAAGGGAATTGATAGGGTAGATAAAGACAGGCTATTTAACACAAGGGGCACACGTACAAGGGGACACAGGTGGAATTCTGAGTGCCCAAATGAGCCACAGAGATATTAGAAAGAACTTTTTTCATGTCAGAGTGGTTGACAAATGGAATGCATTAGGAAGTGATGTTGTGGAGGCTGACTCCATACACAGTTTCAAGTGTAGATATGATAGAGCCCAATAGGCTCAGGAATCTGTACACCTGTTGATTGATGGTTAAGAGGCGGGACCAAAGAGCCAGAGCTCAACCCCCGCAAACACAACTAGGTGAGTACACACACACACACATAGATGGAAGGGGCATTACATATTACAGATGGAAGGGACTGAACAAAACATTGAGAAGGATTTCAGGTTGGGCTGTACAACAAGGACTGAAACTGACTGGTAAAGGTGGTGTTTACAAACGAGAACACGAAGAAGGTTATTCTAGAAAGGAAGAGTCATCTGCAGTATGTGGAGGAGTACAAAAAAGTATTCCTGCAGAGGGACAAGACGAAGGAGGAAAGAGCTAGGGCAGCAGAGGCAAGAGGAAGTGCAGGAGAGAGGAGTAAACCAGAAAATCACAGGCCGAACACAACAGTCCCAGAGACAACAGGAAACCCACAACCAGCATCCCAGCAACACCAGAGGGGAGGGCAACACAACCACCCCCCCTCTGCATAGAAACCCCTCCCTTCCCCTTGACCCTACCCGCCCACACCCAAATGCTCACTCAACCCTCCCACCGCCCCACCCATTCTGACACTGTTAGCCCTCCCCCTTCATCCGATACCCTCCCTATACCTCCTCCCCCTCCTCACCCCGTATCCTCCATGTCCCCCCTATCTCCTTACCCCATACCCTACCGGTCCCCCCTTCCCTTGAACCCCAACCCACCCCAAAATCCACTGAAACCCTGCAAACCACCTCACAGATCTTCACACCCACGGAACAGCTTTCCCCATCAGCAGAACGCTTGCCAAGAAGGGGACAAGAAAATGAACAGAAGAAAGTGAACTTTAAGTACACTAACATAGATGGGATTACAAATAAAACAAGTGAACTCAGAGAATGGGCACTATAAGAAAACCCATACATAATAGCACTCACAGAAACAAGCCAGCTGCTATGGCAACTTCCTGGGGGGTGTGTAACAAAAAGGAGGCCTGGTCGAGGACTGGGCCGAGGGAAGCTAAGCCCTGAAATCTTCTCAAGATAACCTCAAGATGAGATGTTTTTTTTAACACAGCGTCATCTGTTGGATGTCAAAGCTACACACGCTATAGTAAATATGTTACGATTCCATTAAAAATTTTCGATTGCATTGATAAATGAAATTTTCACAGATTTTGAGTTAATGTAATTTTTTATTTAATTATTTTTTGACATTGCATTGGAATTGAGCTGTGTTGTTAACTATGCCATTCATTTCGTGAGAATAAATTATTTTCTTTTTTTTTTTTTTATTTCGTTTTTTGAACTGTTCTTATTTTTCAGTGATGGGAACATCAGATCATTTGATGTTCCCATTTTACGGAGGGAAGATTGGATCATTTTGGGAACGCATCAGACGAGGGAGTGGGGAATGGTGGGAAGGACGAGGGGATGGGAGTGAGGGATAGTGCGGAAGACTAGGGAATGGGAGAGGGGGTAATGGTGGGGAGGACGAGGTGATAGGGAGAGTAGGATGGTGGGGACGATGGGACGGGGGGATTGTAGAAGGGTGTTGAGGACAAGGGGACAAGGGAGTAGGGGATGGTGGGGAGGACGAGGGGACAAAGGAGGGGGGATAGGTGGGAAGAACGAGGGGACAGGGAGGTGGGGAGGATGAGGTGGGGGAAAGGTGGGAATGACGAGGGGATGGGGGAGTGGTGGATGATGGGGAGGACGACAGGATGGGGGCGTGGGGAACGGTTGGGAGGACGAGGGGAAATGGTCGGGTGGATGGGGGGTGAGGGGAGGGTAGCTGAGCCACAGCAACACGTGGCCTCGTACAGCTAGTATACAAATACAAATATTTTTGTAATACAAATGTATTTATAATACAAATACAAATTGTATTATAAACAAATTATATAAATTTTGAATTTTAAATCTAATTAAATTTAATTAAATTTTATAAATTTTGAATTATAAAACAACAAATTGTTTTGTCTACATATTTATTTGAAAGGGATGTAGGTAAACATTGGATTGGCAATAGTCAAAATAGTGCATAACTTAATTATCATTGAAGTAAATTAGTTTAAATTCTTAATAAATTGGATACAGATACATTCATGTAAGTCCTGGTTTATCTGCCACCTGTTTTACACAGGACCTGCCTCATGTTGAACCTGTCTCATACTGAACCAGCCTTCTACTAAACTAGTTTTATATAAGATCTGCCTTATGGGAAACTTGCCTTGTAATTAACCAGCCATATATGGGATCTGCTTCATCCGGGAATGTGGGTAACAACTGTGTTTCTATATTCTGTATATTTGATGGAAAAAATATGGAACACAGACATTATTTCAAATTGTATAAAAATGGAACTTCAAAAATCCTTGCAAATTAAAGATCAACATGTATACAATAATATAGAATTAAAATATATAAGACCTCAATCTCATATCTCTAAGTATAAAAGATCAGAAACTTGGCAGTGAGGAGGAAGAACTCGAGGCAAACAATGTTTACACTTCTGTCCACGGAGGACAGAAGAAAATTTATTTGCAGGATAGCATTATACAAAAGAAGGCCACGTCCAGTAGAAAATAAGCTTAAAAAATTAAGAATTTGCACAGAACTAATTGATACGATTAATTATTGTCGTGTATGCATCAATATTATACATATTTAAACACCTTTTCTATACAATTGAACTGACAGGAAAACAATGAAAAACCCGCAAAAATCTCCAGATCTGGATAATAGATAAAGATGATGCAGAATACATTGCAACAGTCTTTACCCGACTTTCGGAAGAAGCTATAATCCCATAGAGAAAATTACCGTGAATTTACGGTCGCCATTCCAGCCATTTCTTGTGAGTCTGCGGCAGTTGGTGGTGTCTCCCAGACTCCCGCAGTGGCCTCGCTGGCGCCGCCTGCACGGTATGGTTGCTGGGGGGAGGGTCGTCTGGAGGCTGGATGGGTGTGTGCAGGGGCAGAGGGAAGCAATGAGAGGAAGGGGAGGCAGTGAGGGAGGGAGGGATGGAGCACACACAGTAACTGTATACCAATTTGAATAGCAAGGACAAGGAGAGGAGGTGGGAAAGGGAGTGAAACAATGTGAAGGGGAGACAATGTGAAGGGGAAGCAAGGCAAGGAAGAGAGGTGAGCGAAGATTGGTAGTAAGACAATAGTAGTGAAGGAAATGAGGGTTGATAGTCGTACAAAGGAGATGGTGAGAGTTTGTAGATTGATAAGGGTGAGCCTTGGGTTGACAAATGGAAAGAGAAAATGGGTGTGTGTTGGCAGATGGCATGGGTGAGGAGGTGGATGTTGGTAGATGGCATGGGTGAGGAGGTGGATGTTGGTAGATGACGGAGAAAAGGTTGGTGTTGGGAGATGACAAGGTTGAGGAGCCGGGTGTTAGTAGATGACAAGAAAGAGTAGGTGGGTGTGGTTGACGAAATGGGAGAGGAGGAGGATGTTGGTAGATTATAAGGAAGGGGAGGTGGATCATGGTAGATGACAAGAGAGATAGAGTGGGTGTTGGTAGATGACAAGGGAGAAGAGGTGGGTGTTGGTTGATGACAAGGGAGAAGAGGTGGGAGTTGGTAGATGACAAGGGAGAGGAGGTGGATTATGGTAGAAGACAAGAGAGATGGAGTGGGTGTTGGTAGATGAAAAGGAAGAGGAGGTGGATGTTTGTAGATGACAAGTGAGAATAGGTGGGTGTTGGTAGACGATAAGTGAGAGAGGGTGGGTGTTGATAGATGACAAAGGAGAGGAGGTGGGTGTTGATAGATCTCAAGGGGGGGGGGAGAGGAGGAGCAGGATGTTGGTGGAAGATAGGTGACATGATAACAACATATAAGGTTTTACGAAAAATTGACAAAGTAAATAAAGCAGAGTCGTTCAAAGCTAGGACCAGAGGCACGATTGGTTATTGATGGGAAACTGGAAACACAAATCAGTCATATAGACATCGGAAGAACTTTTTCAGTGTTAGAGTTGTCAGTAAATGAAATAGGTTAGATGTAGAAGCCCTTGGAGATAATTCGGTTCAAATTGTTCAATGTAAGTACAATACAAGCGTGGGAAATGAGTCATTGAATTAATCTAAAAAAATTCTGAAGGCGGGGTTAGGAGCCTAACTCGACCCTACTAGCAAATCCAGGTAAGTACATATAGGCGAGAACACACGGCCATGCTGACAGTACTAGAGCGGTCATAGTCCTAAGGGCCCGAGTTCGATTGCCTTCCGAGGCAGAAACAAATGATAGCCTTGATCACCTAGCAGTAAATAGATAGCTGGGAGTTAGACAGCTGCTACGGTCTGTATCCATGGGATATGTGTGTGAGTGTATTTTACTATTTGTATTTACTATTTGTGCCTGCAAACTCGAGCTATATTAGCTCTTGGACCCCACCTTTCTAACCAATTTATTTTTCCTCTTCTATTGCTACTACATATATTTTTCTCTAACAACACACACTCTCACACGCACCTCCAGGAAGCAGCCCGTAGCAGCTGTCTAACTCCCAGGTACCAATTTATTGTGTCTACCATCAGGCAGGAGCAAGAGAGTAACAGTATTGGGCGAGAAGTCGGGCTGGCTAACAGTAAAGAGTGGAGTACTTCAAGGACTGGTGCTGGGACCAATTCTATTTGTGAGGGGATGCAATTCCCAGCTAGTTTTTCTAGTTTATGTTAGAGCTTATGGTTACACTCTAGCACTCTAGACAGTAGTTTTCACACAACATGTTCTTGTATGGAGTCTGAAGAAAGTCCAAGCTTTGGGCTGTTCATCAAGACTTCAGGGAAGTCTATAACCGCTCTGTTAAAGGAGTCACAGAATTTTACATGTTTTACTGGAAAATGTGTGTAGAGGAGTGTAAGGGACTTGAGGGGGAGAAGCCAACGGTTCTGGGGGGATGGGGGCACTTGTTGCCACCCAGCTGGGTGACGTGACGTCATTCCCCTGGCCTACCTCACTCACATCACAGGTCACGTGACGAGGGGAAGAGCGGTGGTTGGTAGTAGCCTCTCTCCCAGCCCTGCCGGCTTCCCTATCATTGGTCAAATCAAACACAGGAGGCGGCGTGCCCGTGCTGCTTGAAACCCGCCTGAATAAGTCGGAAGTGGGCATTTGTCTAGGGTGGAGGTGTCAAGTGTGGGCGGCTGCCCACGGCTGTCCAGCCTTCACCACAATGGGCGTTTTCATCATTTTGTCTGCACATCCGTTGTTTCCCATCGTGAGGTGTCACAATCCACCTTGAGCGATAGTAGCACATCATTTATGGAGACTGAGGCAAGAGTTATCGAGTGTCTCAGACATGCGGTCTGGCAGGTGCAACGGTGCTGCCCTTGTAATCCGTGTGTAATGCCAGCATCCAGGGCCATCCACTCTGAAGGCTAAGTTAACCTGGCAGTAGGTGGAATTAGAGAAGGCTCTCCAAGTGATATTGGGAAAGCATCCCTGATATATAGTGAAATTACGGGTCTGTGTTGGACATTGAAATTCCATTTCACTTGTCACCCATTTCGTCACCCACCCATCCATCACACCTGTTACGAGCCACACCCTCTCGTGTGTGGGTGGGCCGAGGGCATAAATTATCATCCACTAGCTGAGTGAACGCCACCCTGGGGATCGCTATCAACCGTGTTTGTCACCCATCACCCCGTGCTCCGAGCGTTGAGTCATCCTCTGTGGACATCCACCGCGTGGAGGAAGCCTGGGTGATTGTCAGGTTCCTCTGTCAGCTGAATGAATGAGTGGATGAGTGAGTGAGGGAGACCGATTCCACAGTAAGTACTCATAATAATTATGTAATTGTGCTTAAGCCTCAGAAACTTAATTTGCAAGTCAGGGACCCGACTGGTGTTGCCCTCATTAGCACCTAATTAGGTGAGGATCACCGTTGCGTGAGGTGCACTTAATGACGTCAGTTTATCAGTCTATGAGGAAGGCCAGACTGAGGACGTGAGTGTGTATGTATTACACCACGAGGAACATATATATATATATATATATATAATATATATATATAGATATATATATATTATTAAATATGACCGAAAAAAGTAAGATTAATAATTCTAACACGAATTTTCTCAATATTTCTTATGTTTCTTTTCACTGTCGATGGTAATTGAAAAATCAATTCTCCAAAATTTTATTTTTATTTCTAGTTTGACGTGACACTGAATGCATTTCGTAATAACTATAACCTGCAAACACTAAACAGAGTCCTACTATGCTATAATTTAAATGACTTTCATTTTATTATACATGCATTTGGGTGAGGTGATATGTTACAACAGTTTTGGATGAGGTGAAAACACAAGACAGAACACGAAAACAATGGGTATAATATTGGGTAAGTTTAAAGGGAAGATGGAAGTAACTGCAAAGGGCCTATTGGCCCAAATATATTGATGCTTCTATATTGGTGCGGAGTCTTGAAGTGGGTAGAATATAGTTGTGCATTAATTGGCTGTTGATTGCTGGTGTTGACTCCATGATGTGTAGTGCCCTCGCAGATATCAAGCCGCCTACTATCGCTGTATCTATCGATGATTTCCGTGTTTTTTGTTAAGACTTCTCTGGTGATGGTCTGGTTGTGGGAAGAGATTATTTGTTCCTTAATGGAGCCCTGTTGCTTATGCATCGTTAATCGCCTAGAAAGAGATGTTGTTGTCTTGCCTATATTCTGAGTTCTTTGAGGCTTACAGTCCCCAAGTGGGCATTTGAGGCATAGACGGACATTGGTCTTTTTTTAAAGCGTTTCTGCTTTGTGTCTGGAGAGTTTCTCATGAGTAGATTGGGCCGTTTTTTTTGGTTTTATAGTAAATCTTCAATGGTATCTTCTGATTTTTGTTTGTTGGGATAACGTTTCTATTGACAATATCTTTCAGGACCCTTTCCTCCGTTTTATGAGCTGTGGAAAAGAAGTTCCTGTAAAATAGTCTAATAGGGGGTACAGGTGTTGTGTTAGTTGTCTCTTCAGAGGTTGCTGTGTCTGCATGTATCCAGACACAGGATACAGAATGGGAAATGAAGTACTTCATGAGACGAACAGAGAGAAAGATCTAGGGGTTGATATTCACACCAAACCTGTCTCCTGAAGCCCACATAAAAAGAATTACGTCTGCGGCATGTGCGAGACTGGCTAACATCAGAACAGCATTTAGGAACCTGTGAAAGGAAGCAGTCAGAATCTTGTATACCACATATGTAAGACCATTCCTGGAGTATGCGGCCCCAGCATGTGCCCGTATCATGTCATGCACAAGACGAGGCTGGAAAAAAGTTCAGAGATATGCCACTTGATAGTGGCGGAACTATGAGGCATGAGTTACAGGAAAGGCTGCGAGAGATGCACCTTACGACACTGGAAGACAGAAGAGTAAAGGGAGACATGATCACTACCTACAAAATCCTAAGGAGTATTGACAGGGTAGACAAGGATAAACTATTGAACACAGGTGGTACGCGAACAAGGGGACACAGGAGGAAACTGAGTACCCAAATGAGCCACAGGGACGTAGAAAGAACTTTTTCAGTGTAAGAGTAGTTAACAGGTGGAATGCATTAGGCAGTGATGTGGTGGAGGCTGACTCCATACACAGTTTCAAATTTATATATGATTAGAGCCCAGTAGGCTCAGAAATCTGTACATCCTAGTTGATTGATGGTTGAGGAGGCGAGACCAAAGAGCCAAAGTTCAACCCCTCGCAAGCACAATTAGGTGAGTATAAACACAGACACACACACAGACACACACACACACACACACACACACACACCACACACACACACACACACACACACACACACACACACACACGCGGAGAAGGTAGGAGACACACGCGATTAGTGAGGTCCGCGGAAATTCGTCAATTTCTCGGGGACATTGAAGGAGTATAGAGGCTAGATCATAGTATTTGGCCTCTCGCAGTGTGTAGCTAGCAGGGTGCAACATAGCATAGTCATATCGCTAGCGATAGTGCGAAGATTTGGCGAAGAACCAAAAGTGGAGCTAGGGCATCACCGGTGCATGTAAGTGTGTGACCTGACCGGGTGGGACGACCCGCCGTGGAGCTACCTGATTGTGCTGTGAGTGGTGACTGTGATCAGTGGTACAGTGAATTAGTGAACTGTCACATAACGATACAGTGACTGACTCCAGAGCTTTGTGTAGACAGAGAAGAAGACCTCATCAATCTACCAGCATTTAGTGAATCACCTAGTGGGAGACAACGAAGGATAAACATCGTCATCATACATCGCTCATCTGGTTGTGTGAGCGGGAGGCAGTCTGGTATGTACCCCTCTCTGGTCAATTAATCAGGTGTACAGATTGAGGTAAAAGATTATCAAATTCTCGTTCAGGATATCAAATATATTTTAAAAATCTCAGAGTGGCTCATTTAGGCAGAGGTAACGCATAAGGGATATCTTGACACATACAAGCACGCCCGCCCACGTACGTATACACGCACACAAGTGTGCACACGCTAAAACAGACACACACACACGTGCACGCGCACACACACACACAATTGTTCAGTCAGGGGAAAAGGCATTAACACCTGAGATAGACCTTACTATCCCCCCCCCTCTTGACCCCACCACCTGACCTGACCTGACTTAGTCGCCATCTCCGCCCCCCCCCCCACCCCCAGTCCCCCGCATCGCCCATAACACACACTCTTCCCCTCCCCACCTCTCCCTCTCTCCCACTCCCTCTCTCCCACTCCCACTATCTCTCTCCTGCTCTCTCTCTCCTGCTCTCTCTCTCTCTCTCTCTCTCTCTCTCTCACTCTCTCTCTCTCTCTCTCATCTCTCTCTCTCTCTCTCTCTCTCTCTCTCTCTCTCTCTCTCTCTCTCTCTCTTCTCTCTCTCTCTCTCTCTCTCTCTCTCTCTCTCTCTCTCTCTCTCTCTCTCTCTCTCTCTCTCGCTCTCTCTCTCTCTCTCTCCTCTCTCTCTCTCTCTCTCCCTCCCTCCCTCCCCCTCTCCCTCCCTCTCTTTCCTTCCCCCTCCCTCCCCCTCCCTCTCTTTCCTTCCCCCTCCCTCTCTGCCCACACACACACACACACACCTCCCCCCCTCTCTCCCTTACCCGCTCTCTCCCTCACCCGCTCTCTTCCTCATCCACTCTCTCCCTCTCCTCTCCCTCCCGCCTCTCTCTCCATCTCCTCCCCCCCCTCCCCTTCTACCTTCTTCTCACTTCAGTGGAAGGGTCGGATCCCCCCCCACCCACCCATTTATCTCTCCCTTTATCACTCCCTTTCTCTCTCTCTCTCACTCTCTCTCTCTCTCTCTCTCTCTCTCTCTCTCTCCTCTCTCTCTCTCTCTCTCTCTCCCCCCCTCTCTCTCTCTCCCTCCCCCATCCCAACAGGGTCAAGATGGCAGCCAGAGGTCCCAGGGGAGCAGGAAAGAGCCAAGGTGACGAGATGAAGGAAATGTTCGCCCAGTTTCTGGAGGACATCAAGAGTGAGATGCAAGAAATGATGCAGGAAATGAAGAACGAAATAAGCAACCTGAAAGAGAGCTGACAGCAGCAAAGGAGGAGATTAGAACCCTCAAAGAGAATGGTATCGAGGCTGAGAGTCAGAAAACCACCCAGGGAGAAGGTGGTAATAGTTTTCTGGATGAGAATGCCACAATAAAAGCAACATTTGCGGAAATACTAAAAAAAAATAACTCTGAAGTAATGACTGCAGTGATGGAGGTGGCCATGAAAGCAGCCACCTCGCAGGAGGCGGCACGCTCCACTAGCCAACTGCTGGAAAGGAAAAGATCAGTGGTTGCTGTGGGTATTAGGGAACAGGAAGGAACCAATAGGACAGAGTGGAATGACAAGGACAAAGCAGCAGTGAATGAAGTAATAAAGGCACTAGACATGGAAGGGGCCGAGCATAGCATTGAGAAGGTTTTCAGGCTAGGCCGGTACAACAAAGACCGAGACCGAATGATAAAGATAGTGTTTGCAAACGAGAACACAAAGGAGAGGATCCTATCAAGGAAGAGCTCCCTGAAAAACGTGGGAAAATTAAAAAATGTATTCCTCCAGCGAGACATGACAAGGGAGGAGAGAGCCGTGGCGGCAGAAGCAAGGAAGAGGCGCAGGGCGAGAGGGGAAAACCAGGAAGTCACAGCTCCCAACACAACACCCCCAGAGGCGAGGGGGGAACCCACAACCAGCTACCCAGTAACACCAGAAGGGAGGACAACCCCGCCTCCCTCCTCTGCATAGAAAACCCCCCTACCCCAAACCCTCCCTGCCCCCACTCAAAAGTTCAGCCAAATCTCCCTCCCCCCACACCCAATCCCCACCCTTCTACCCCTCCCCTCCTCCCGAGTCCTCCCTCCCCCCCTTTCCTTCCCGTCCTCCCTCCCCTTTCACCCCATACCCTCCCTGTCCCTCCCCCTTCACTGGATCCCCCGCCCCTCATTCCAGTATCCTCTGAGATCCTGTTACCCACCTCACAGGTCCTCACACCCATGGAACAGCCTCCCCCACCAGCAGAACACTCACCAAGGAGGCGATTTGAGAAGGGACAGAAGAAAGTGAGCCTCAAAGCGATGTACACTAACATAGATGGAATTACAAATAAAGCAAATGAGCTTGGAGAACTGGTACTAGAGGAAAACCCAGACATAATAGCCCTCACAGAAACAAAGATCACGAAAACAATAACAAATGCAGTGTTTCCACAGGACTATTATGTTATGCGGAAAGAGAGGGAAGGAAGAGGTGGGGGGTGGTGTAGCTCTGCTGGTAAGAAAAGGCTGGGATTTTGAGGAGATGGATATTCAGGGCTGTGAAGGTTTCAGTGACTACATAGCAGGTACTGTAACAAATGGAGGGAAAAAAATTATAGTCGCAGTCATATATAATCCACCACCAAATGACAGAAGACCTAGACAGGAATATGATAGAAACAACATGGCCACCATTAACATAATAGAAAGAGCAGCTTCTGTTGCTAGCAGGAATGGATCTGGACTACTAATTATGGGAGACTTCAACCATGGGAAGATAGATTGGAAGAACAGAGACCCGCATGGAGGACCAGAAACATGGAGAGCTAAGCTGCTGGACGTGGCAACAAGAAACTTTCTAAGCCAGCATACCAAAGAGCCAACAAGAATGAGAGGAGAAGATGAACCAGCAATGCTTGATTTGATATTTACCCTAAATGAATGGGATATAAGGGAAGTTAAGATGGAAGCGCCCTTGGGAATGAGTGACCACAGTGTATTGAACTTTGAGTACCTGGTAGAGCTAGGACTTATCTCCCCCCAAAAAGAACTAGGAATCAAAAGGCTGACATACCGAAAGGGGAATTATGAACAGATGAGAAGTTTCCTAAGTGAAATACCTTGGGACACAGACCTCAGAGACAAGTCTGTACAGGGTATGATGGACTATGTTACCCAAAAGTGTCAGGAGGCAGTAAACAGGTTCATCCCGGCCCAAAGGGAAAAATCCGAGAAGCAACAAAAGAATCCATGGTATAATAGGGCATGTATGGAAGCGAAGAAACTGAACAAGAAGGCGTGGAGGAACTTCCGGAATAACAGAACACCAGAAAGCAGGGAGAGATACCAGAGAACCAGGAATGAGTACGTCAGGGTGAGAAGAGAAGCAGAGAAAATTTTTGAAAATGATATAGCAA
>NC_091174.1:26465358-26627858 GCF_040958095.1 Procambarus clarkii
CTATCTCTCTCTCTCTCTCTCGGGCAAAACATGGAAGAGACACGAACTCGGGCTTACGCACGCAGGATGTCAATCGCGGCTGGAACAAATACAGTGGATGGGGTGGAAAAGGAAGCCTGGATGAAGGGAGTATTCCAGCAAATGTGGGAATACCTGTCACCCTACCTGCCCCAACCCCTGTCAGCCACCCACTAAGTACCCACCTAAGGCACCCTCCCCCCACCCACCCCTCTCCTCCCACTCACCCCCCTCCTCCCACTCCCCCCTCCCCCCAGGACCTCCCTTCTCCCCCATCCCCCAAGCCCTCCCTTCTCCCACATGCCCTTCCATCCCACCCACCCACAAGCCCTCCATTCTCCCCCACCCCCCTAAGCTCCCCACTCTCCCCCACCCCACCTACGCCTTCCCCTCTCCACCACTCCCCAAAACCCTCCCCTCTTCCTCAACCACCTCAGCTTTCCCTTTCCCCCCACACCCCCCAAGCCCTCCCCACTTTATTGCCCCCCCAAACCCCCCTTTCTCCCCCATCCCCCCACCACCCCAACCCTCCCCCTCTCACCCACCCCCCCAACCCTCCCCCCTCACACTCTCCCCCTACCCTCCGCCTCCCCCCCCTCACCCACTCCCCTACCCTCCCCCTCCCCCCCTCACCCACTCCCCCTACCCTCCCCCTCCCCCCTACCCCCCCAAGCCCTTCCTCCTCCACTAGTCTCCCCATACCAGATCCTCCCAGCTCCCGCTCACCCCAGATCCCACAGGTCCCCCCCAGAGGAGAAGCAGAAGAGAGTTAGTTTCAGGGCAATGTACTCGAACATAGATGGGATCACAAGCAAGGCAAGTGAACTAAGGGAAAGAGCACAAGAAGTGAACCCAGATGTAATTGGACTCACTGAAACAAAACTCTCTGGAATCATAACGAATGCTTGTTTCCCCAGGAGTACACAATAATAAGGAAAGAGAGGGAAGGTAGGGGAGGAGGAGGAGTGGCCCTACTCATGAGAAAGGAATGGAATTTTAAGGAGATGGCTATCCCGGGCTGTGAGGGTTTCAGAGACTACATAGCAGGCACCATGACAATGGGAGGACCAAGGATAGTAGTAGCAGTAATATATAATCCTCCACCAAATGACAGAAGACCCAGTCAGGAGTACGAAAGCAACAACATGGCAGTTATCACTATAATTGAGAGGGCAGCCTCTTCTGCCTGTAGAAATAGATCCCACCTGCTCATCATGGGGGACTTCAATCACGGCAGGATTGATTGGGAGAACAAGGAACCGCATGGAGGCGAGGATACGTGGAGAGCCAAACTACTGGAGGTGGCGACTAGAAACTTCTTAACCCAGCATGTCAGTGAACCCACAAGGATGAGAGGAAATGACGAACCAGCGAGACTCGACCTGGTTTTCACCCTGAACGACTCTGACATAAGAGAAATCAGTTTTGAGGACCCAGTAGGAATGAGCGACCAAAGTGTATTGGTGTTTGAGTACCTGATTGAAGAAGGGTTATTGAACTCGAGGAGGGATACCGAAACCAAAAGGTTAGCATACCGAAAGGGAAACTATGAGGAGATAAGAAAATGCCTAGCAGATATAGCATGAGAAACAGAGCTTAAGGAAAAGACGGCCCAAGATATGATGGAATACATCACGCAAAAATGCAAGGACGCAGCAAACAAGTTTGTCCCAGTCCAAAAGGAAAACAGTGAAATGAAGATGAGAAACCCATGGTTTAATCAGAGATGTAGGCTAGCTAAGCAGCAAAGTAAAAGGGCATGGAGAAACTATAGGAATAACAGGACACTGGAGAGCAGAGAAAGATACCAGAATGCCAGGAATGAATATGTTAGGATGAGAAGAGAGGCAGACAGACAATACGAAAATGACATCGCAAGCAAGGCAAAGACTCAGCCTAAATTGCTGCATAGCCACATCAGGAGAAAAACAACAGTAAAGGAACAGGTTATGAAATTAAGGATAGGGGCAGAAGGATTCACTACAAACGATAAGGAAGTGTGTGAGGAACTGAATAAGAAATTCCAAGAGGTCTTCACCTTAGAGCAAGGAGAAATCCTAGAGATAAGAGAGGGAATAGCTAACCAGGAACCACTGGAAGAGTTTGAGATTACCAGCGGGGAAGTAAGGAAGTGTTTACTAGAATTGGATGTGACAAAGGCTATAGGCCCAGATGGAATCTCCCCTTGGATACTAAAGGAAGGAGCAGAAGAACTGTGCCTCCCGCTGTCCATGGTGTATAACAAATCACTGGCAACAGGGGAACTGCCAGAAATTTGGAAAGCAGCTAACGTAGTCCCGATATACAAGAAAGGGGATAGACAGGAGGCACTGAATTACAGACCAGTGTCCCTAACCTGCATACCATGCAAGATGATGGAGAAGATTGTGCGAAGAAAGCTAGTGGAGCACCTGGAGCGAAAGAACTTTGTAACACAGCATCAACATGGATTCAGGGATGGCAGGTCCTGCCTCACAGGGTTACTTGAATTCTACGACCAGGCAACAAAAATAAGGCAAGAAAGAGAAGGGTTGGCAGACTGCATATTTTTGGATTGTCAGAAAGCCTTTGACACAGTGCCACACAAGAGGCTAGTGAAAAAACTGGAGATGCAGGCTGGAGTGAAAGGGAAGGTACTCCGTTGGATACAGGAGTACCTAAGTAACAGGAGACAACGAGTCAGTGTGAGGGGTGAGGTCTCAGATTGGCGAGACGTTACGAGTGGAGTACTACAGGGGTCAGTCCTTGGACCTATACTGTTTCTGATATATGTAAATGATCTTCCAGAGGGTATAGAATCGTTTCTCTCAATGTTTGCCGATGATGCAAAAATTATGAGGAGGATTGAAACTGAGGACGATAGTAGGAGGCTACAAGATGACCTAGACAGACTGAGTGAATGGTCCAACAAATGGCTGTTGAAGTTCAACCCGAGTAAATGCAAAGTAATGAAACTAGGTGGTGGAAATAGGAGGCCAAACACAGGATACAGAATAGGAGATGAAGTACTTAATGAAACGAACAGAGAGAAAGATCTAGGAGTTGATATCACACCAAGCCTGTCTCCTGAAGCCCACATAAAAAGAATAACGTCTGCGGCATATGCGAGGCTGGCTAACATCAGAACAGCGTTCAGGAACCTGTGTAAGGAATCATTCAGCATCTTGTACACCACATATGTAAGACCAATCCTGGAGTATGCGGCCCCAGCATGGAGCCCGTACCTTGTCAAGCACAAGACGAAGCTGGAAAAAGTTCAAAGGTATGCCACTAGACTAGTCCCAGAACTAAGAGGCATGAGTTACGAGGAAAGGCTGCGGGAAATGCACCTTACGACACTGGAAGACAGAAGAGTAAGGGGAGACTTGATCACAACCTACAAAATCCTCAGAGGAATCGACCGGGTAAACAAGGATAAACTATTCAACACTGGTGGGACGCGAACAAGGGGACACAGGTGGAAACTGGGTACCCACATGAGCCACAGAGACGTAAGAAGGAACTTTTTCAGTGTCAGAGTAGTTAACGGATGGAATGCACTAGGCAGTGATGTGGTGGAGGCTGACTCCATACACAGTTTTAAATGTAGATATGATAGAGCCCAGTAGGCTCAGGAATCTGTACACCAGTTGATTGACAGTTGAGAGGCGGGACCAAAGAGCCAAAGCTCAACCCCCGCAAGCACAAATAGGTGAGTACAAATAGGTGAGTATACACACACACACACACACACACACACACACACACACACACACACACACACACACACACACACACACACACACACACACACACACACACACACACACACACACACACTCACTCACACACACACAGCTTCCACTGCACCCCTCTTCTTCCCCTCACCCCCAAACCCCACCCATCCCTCACCCCTCCTATGCACCTCCAGCCCACATTTAACCCCCTCACCTGTGACTCCCTACCACCTTCCCCCATCTCCCTCTTCCCCTCTTCTACCCCAAAACCCCCACCTACCCCCAATTCCCCCCCTAACTAATACACCCTTTCTTCCACCCCCAGCACCCATGCTCCATTCCCCTCTCAGCCCTCTGACCTCAATATCCCTCTCTCCCCAACCTCTCAACCTCTATCTGACTCTCAGTCTCACTCTATTTCTCAACCGCAAAAGTGAGAAGCAGGATGGAGTGGAGGAAGTACAGAAGACAAAGGACAGAGGACAACAGGATTAGATGTAACAGAGCTAGGAACGATTACATTAACATAAGACGAGTGTCGGAAAGAAATTATGAGAATGATATTGCAATCAAAGTGAAAAAGCAACCTAAATTACTACATAGCCATATAAGAAGGAAGATGTGAGTAAATGACCAAGTGACAAGACTGAGGAAAACAGAAGAGGCATATACAGAAAGTGACAAGGAAATCTGTGAGGTACTGAATGCAGGTTTCCATGGAGTGTTCACAATCGAACCTGAGCAGCTCCCATTGTTAGAAGAGATTACCCTAGATGGAAAACTATCAGATATAGAGGTGACAGCACAGGAGGTAATGAAACAGTTGACAACATTGGATGCAACTAAAGCGGTTGGACCAGACAAAGTATCACCGTGGATACTAAAAGAGGCAGTGCAAGCTCTCAGCGTGCCTCTGGCAATGATCTTTAATGAGTCACTTAGGTTGGGAGAATTGCCCAGTTGCTGGAAGTAGGCAAATGTACCGGTTTTCAAGAATGGTGATAAGGAGGAGGCACTTAACTACAGACCCGTATCACTGACAAGCATCCCCTGCAAAATATAAAAGAATAATTAGGCTAAGACTTGTTGAGCACCTGGAGAGCATTGGGTTTGTAAACAAGCACCAACATGGGATCTGGACAGGGAAATCATGCCTAGCAAATTTTTTAGAATTCTATGACAAAGTAACAAGGATAAGGCTGGGCAGACTGCATATTTCTTGACTGCCAAAAGGCCTTTGATACAGTACCGCACATGAGACTGCTTTACAAACTTGAGAGGCAGGCAGGAGTAAGCGGAAAGGCCCTAGCATGGGTTAGGAACTACCTAACAGGAAGGAGCCAGAGAGTAATGGTAAGGGGCGAGAAGTCGGACTGGCGAACAGTAACGAGTGGAGAACCTGAAGGATCGGTGCTGGGCCCAATCCTCTTTCTAATTTACGTAAATGATATGTTTACAGGAGTGGAATCATACATGTCAATGTTTGCGGATGACGCAAAATTAATGAGAATTGTGACAGATGAGGATTGTAGGATCCTCTAAGAGGACTTAAACATGTTGCAGAGATGGTCAGGGAAATGGCTACTGGAGTTCAACACCAGTAAATGAAAAGTTATGGAAATGGGATCAGGTGATAGGAGACCAAAGGGACAGTACACAATGAAGGGGAACAGCCTACCTGTAACAATTCGAGAAAGAGACCTGGGAGTGGATGTGACACCTAATCTAACTCCTGAGGCACATATAAATAGGATAACGACAGCAGCGTACTCTACACTGGGGAAAATTAGAACTTCATTCAGAAACCCAAGTGAGGAGGCATTTAGGGCGCTTTACACTGCCTACGTGAGACCAGTCTTACAGTATGCCGCGCCATCATGGAACCCTCACCTGAAGAAACACATAAAGAAACTAGAGAAGGTTCAGAGGTTTACGACGAGGCTTGTCCCAGAGTTACGAGGGATGGGATATGAAGAACGTCTGAGGGAACTGGACCTTACGACACCAGAGAAAATACGGGAGAGAGGAGATATGATAGGAACATATAAAATACTCATTGGAATTGACAAAGTGGAAATAGATGAAATGTTCACACGTAATAATAACAGAATGAGGGGACATGGGTGGAAACTGGAAACTCAGATGAGTCACAGAGATGTTAGAAAGTTTTCTTTTAGCGTGAGAGTAGTGGAAAAATGAAATGCACTTGGGGAAAAAAGGTTGTGGAAGCAAATTCTATTCATACTTTTAAAATTAGGTATGATAGGGAAATGGGACAGGAATCATAACTGTAAACAACCGATGGCTGGAAAGGCGGGATCCAAGAGTCAGTGCTCGATCCTGCAAGCACAAATAGGTGAGTACACACACACACACACACACACACACACACACACACACACACACACACACACACACACACACACACACACACACACACACACACACACACACACACACACACACACAACCACCCACCCACCCACCCACCCACACACAGAACAAGTACCATACCTGATACAATCAACAGGACCCTGATGTGACCCATAACGCAATTGGCTCATCATTTTTTGTCTTTTTTCTTGGTATTTTTGCCCATCTGTTTCCGTGATTTATCATTTTGGCTCCCATTTTCTTTCCCCTTTTCACCATTTTGTTTACCTTTCTTATCTTTTTTCCCTGTGTTGTCTTCGGAAACCTTCTCTGATGTTTCCACTGGCTTTATGTACTCCTTTTTCTCTGGTGCGATTAGCTTCCACTGTTCCGGAGGCTCCTGGTCGTAGAATACCCTCAGTGCTTTATCCTGAGGGACTGAAGGAGGCTGGGTGGCCTGTGAAGGGCGATGGCATCTCTGGGCCTGTGATGGCCGCTTAAATTTTGGGAGCCTTGGAGGTAGTTCATACCTGCGTTGTGGTAGAGCCTAGACTCTCCCCTGGAGCTGTCCGGTGGCCACAGGCTGACCACTTGTTGTTGCGCCCGTGGTCACTTGGTGGGTAGATGTTGTATCAACACAACCCTCTTGATCATGACAGGTATTGTTAACAGAGGTCACTTCATCATGACAGGTATTGTTAACAGAGGTCATTTCATCGTGACAGGTATTGTTAACAGAGGTCACCTCACCATGACAGGTATTGTTAACAGAGGTCATTTCATCGTGACAGGTATTGTTAACAGAGGTCACCTCATCATGACAGGTATTGTTAACAGAGGTCACTTCATCATGACAGGTATTGTTAACAGAGGTCACCTCATCGTGACAGGTATTGTTAACAGAGGTCACCTCATCGTGACAGGTATTGTTAACAGAGGTCACTTCATCATGACAGGTATTGTTAACAGAGGTCACTTCATCATGACAGGTATTGTTAACAGAGGTCACCTCATCATGACAGGTATTGTTAACAGAGGTCACGTGGTCACCTCCGACCAGACATGATCGAGTTAGGAAGGGAGAGATAAATATCAGTAGGCAGCAGAGGAAGACACCAATGCTCACGACTCGTGATAACACAGATAGGACGCCAGTTTCAGTCCTCCTTGTGTCGACTGCAAGACGGAGGGCATGGTTTTGTCGTTGGTACTGAAGACCCGTCAGGGAGGGACCGACCAGGGGAAACCGGCACTCACTCACAGTTGGAACGTACGGCAGAAGGTTGGGGGATTCTTCAAAGAAGTATGACCTAGAGCTCACTTCCTTAATAAGCTCAGCATAGAGCTCATTGTTTTCCTGTTTGTCCTTATCCAGGCTACGGATACACACCATGTGCAGTGCGACCAGCCCCACACCGCAAAACACAGTTAATCCACCGAAAACCTTCATTGTAAAGCACTACTTAATCCTGGTAAGTATATTATAAAATAAATTCCGAAGCCTAGAGACATCGGTTTTGTATCATAGATAAACTTTATTAGTCAGGTTGGAATTTAGCCAGCGTGGAATTACTGTATTAGTCTGGACTTGCTGGATTCAGTTGACAGTATTCTGTGAGAATAATTTAATAGTGGTTACTATAATTGTCACCGATTATAGTAACCACTATTGGTCAATGGTCCCCACTATAGTGAGACAATTGTGTTGTGACACTTCTTTAGCGGCCATCGTGTCGTGACACGTGCTCAGAGACCATTATGTTGAGACACTTGTATAGTGACCATTGTGTTCTAACACTTGTACAGTGACAATTGTATTCTAACACTTGTATAGTGACCATTGTGTTCTAACCCTTGTATAGTGACAATTGTGTTCTAACACTTGTATAGTGACCATTGTTCTCTAACACTTGTATAGTGACAATTGTATTCTAACACTTGTATAGTGACCATTGTGTTCTAACCCTTGTATAGTGACAATTGTGTTCTAACACTTGTATAGTGACCATTGTTCTCTAACACTTGTATAGTGACCATTGTGTTCTAACACTTGTATAGTGACCATTGTGTTCTAACACTTGTATAGTGATAATTGTGTTCTAACACTTGTATAGTGACAATTGTGTTCTAACATTTGTATAGTGACAATTGTGTTCTAACACTTGTATAGTGACAATTGTGTTCTAACACTTGTATAGTGAGACCATTGTGTTCTAACACTTGTATAGTGAGACCATTGTGTTCTAACACTTGTATAGTGAGACCATTGTGTTCTAACACTTATATAGTGAGACCATTGTGTTGTGACACTTCTTTAGCGGCCATTGTGTCGTGGCACGTGCTCAGAGACCATTATGTTGAGACACTTGTATAGTGAGCAATGTATTGTGACACTTGTATAGTTGCTACTGTGTTATGAAGCTTTTTTTACAACACAATAGCCACTATATAAAGATCTCTACTCTTCACCATTATGTGTTGGGAAGGGGGTTGGGAAGGTATGTAGCACTTTGAAGGGGTCAAAATAAAGGGTATGGGATGGGATGGTGGCAAGGAATAGTGCCCAACCACATGCTCGGTCTGGGATTGAACGCCGACCGGCATAAAGCAAGATCAGTGTTCTACCGTCGAGCCCAAGTTGTTGGACAAGAGTAGATTTTCAGGAGTAGAAAAGGTGGTGAAGAAAAGGAAATATGGTGAAGGGTAGGGAAGGTGGTGAATGGTAGGGAAGATGGTGAAGGGTAGGGAAGGTGGTGAAGGATAGGGAAGGTGGTGAAGGGTAGGGAAGGTGGTGAAGGGTAAGGAAGGTGACGAAGGATTGGGAAGGGGTTGAAGGGAAGGGAGGGTGGTGTAGGGTAGGGAAGGTGGTGAAGGGTAGGGAGAATAGCGAAGAATAATAATGACATTGAAAGGTAATGAAGGAGGTAGAGGATAAGTAAAGATGTAAAGGGAAGGGAAGGATATTAGGTAAGGTAAAAGGTAGGGAAGATGGTAAAGGGTTGGAGTAGTGATGAAAAGTAGAGAAGACAATGGAGGTGGGTGTTGGTAGATGACAAGGGAGATGGGGTGAGTGTTGGTAGATGACAAGGGAGATGGGGTGAGTGTTGGTAGATGACAAGGGAGATGGGGTGTGTGTTGGTAGATGACAAGGGAGATGGGGTAAGTGTTGGTAGATGACAAGGGAGATGGGGTGAGTGTAGGTAGATGACAAGGGAGATGGGGTGAGTGTTGGTAGATGACAAGGGAGATGGGGTGTGTGCTGGTAGATGACAAGGGAGATGGGGTAAGTGTTGGTAGATGACAAGGGAGATGGGGTGAGTGTAGGTAGATGACAAGGGAGATGGGGTGAGTGTAGGTAGATGACAAGGGAGATGGGGTAAGTGTTGGTAGATGACAAGGGAGATGGGGTGAGTGTTGGTAGATGACATTTGAGAGGAGTTAGGTTCTGGTAGATGACAAGTAAGAGGGGGTGGGTGTTGGTAGATGACATTGTAAAGCATGTAGGTGTTTGAAGAAGACAAGGGAAAGGAATTGTGTGTTACTAGATAACAAGTGAGAGGAGGTAGGTGTTAGTAGAAGATATTTTATATATGGTGCGTGTTGTTAGATGACAAGGGGAGAGGGGGTAGGTGCTGGTAGATGGCAAGAGAGAGAGGAGGTGGATGTTGGTAGAGGTCAAGGGAGATTAGGTAGGTGTTGATAGATTACAAGGGAGAAAAGGGAGGTGTTGGTAGATGAAAAGTGGAGGGTGCTGGTGTTGGTAGATTAGAAGCAAGATGAAGCAGGTGTTAGTAGATGAAAATGAGAGGGGTAGGTGATGATTGTTGACAAGGAAGAGTAGATGGGTAATTGTAGATGACGAGAGAGAGGAGATGTGAGTTGGTAGATGACAAGAGAGAGGAGGTGGGTGTTGGATGAAAAAAGTGAGAGGGTGTGTGGGTTTTAGTCTAGCACATAGACACAAATTTATATGCAAAGACACACAAACATATTCAATAAGGTGATATCCTTACAATACATGGTCATTTAGTATTATTGAAAAGTCTCTAGCGGGCTCTAAATACCCAAAGGCTCACCGTCCCAAACCTGGAACCGTACACAGCCACCATAACTATCAACCCAGTGACACATATATTTACACCTTTAGGAAACCTAGACTCTCTCTTACAAACATCTCCAAAGTCTGCTACTTTTCTACAATACCTTGCAACCCTGTTTAGATACAAATACAGGCTTATCTGACTGCACATCCGGAGAAAACCCCTCATATAGCAGGACCGGGTCGGCAGCGATACATCTCCCTTCAAGTCAAGATGGCGTCCACCTCTCTTGCGTCATCGACCTTTTCCAATAGTACTCAATGCTTTACATTTGCAATCAAACTCTTTATTGACTTTATTCACCATATTCCCCATGGATGCTTTTAGAATGAGTCCATTTTTCCCTCACATAGTTAGGCTATTCCATTTCACATTATTCCTGATAATCTCCAGCTGAGAAGGTATAACTTTGCTGGGCGGAGTATTACTGGTAACTCGCGGCCTCCCTGAAATCAACTGTAGATATTTTCCTATAAAAAATTCTTCACTATGTCCAGAACATTTTATACTTGAAACTAACCTCCACAGGAGGTAAGGTTCATAACACCCCTCCTAAGCTGTGGAGAAAAAAAATGAGAAATTCATGAATGAATTTCACATTTTTTTTTCCACATAAAATTAACACCTCAAACAGATTTCATAAAAATTGTAAAGAAACAGTAAATGATATATAATAAACACTAGATACACAAGAATATACACATCTCTGAGCAACAGTACAACCCTAAGTCTCCCCAGGTTTTGGCAATCTAGAAAGTGCATCTGCTGCTATATTTAATTTTCCTGGAATATGTTTGATGACCAGATTGTACTCTTGCAACAATAAAGACCACCTTAATATTCTCTGACTGGAATTCTTCATGCTAGCAATAAATGTTAAGGGGTTGTGGTCAGTAAACACTTCCACAGTATTGGCTGATAGATAAATGTCAAATTTTTTAACAGCTAGTAATAATGACAAAGCCTCCTTTTCTACTGTGGAGTAATTCTGTTGACATTAGGTAAGTTTTTTAGAATAGTAATGTATTGGATGATTAATACCCTCATCATTTTCTTGCATTAGTACAGAACCAGCACCCCAGTCCGAAGAATCTATATATAGTTTGAATGGCTTATAGTAGTCTGGAGTAGCTAACACTGGACCAGATGATAACATTACTTTTAATTTAGTAAATGCATCCTGACATTCCTGAGACCATCTGAACTTTACATTTTTACATAGCAAGTTTACATAGCAAATCATAGCATAGCAAGTCAAAGGAGCTGCAATTGCTGCAATTTTTTTTACAGAACTTCCTATAATAAGCACACATTCCTATATATCTTTTTTACCTACTTCTTGCTAGTCTACACTGGATACTCTAATATCATTTATTTTATTTTTCAGTTAACACCTTCCCATTTCCCACTTCATATCCTAAGTAAGAAATACTAGCTCTAGCAAAAGTACATTTGTGTAAGTTTACAGTTAAATTAGCCTCCTTTAAGCATTTTAATAGTTTAGCCAAACCTTTCATATGGTCCTCCCAATTACTGTGAAAAATAACAATATCATCCAAGTAAGTTCTACATTGTGGTATGTCTTTTAACACTAAGTTCATAAGACGCTGGAAAGTTGCTGGGGCATTTTTCAGCCCAAAAGGCATTACAGTGAATTCATACAACCCATCTGCAGTTATAAATGCACTCATCTCCCGACCTCTTGGTGTTAAAGGAATTTGCCAGTACCCTTTTGACAAATCTAGTTTAGTTACAAACTTGGCTTTACCATCACTGTCAATACAATCATCTAATCTAGGCATTGGAAAATTATCATCAACAGTCATTACATTTAGCTTACGGTAGTCAATGACCAACCTCTGAGTTCCATCCTTCTTTGGAACCAAAATACAATGACTACTCCAACTGCTGCTGCTAGGTCTCCCCAATCCATGTTGAAGCATGTAGTCGACTTCTTTCCGGATGTGATTCAACTTGGTAGGGTTGACTCTATATGGGTGTGACTTGACTGGTTGGTTGTCTGTCACCTCGATGTCGTGGTGAATAAATGTAGTCTGGATGGGAATATTGCCAAAGATGTCTACATGAGAAGTCAGCAACTGCTCCAAGTCCTGCTTCTGCTCTGATGACATATGTTTCACCATTTCATGGACATTAGCCAACCACTCCCCATTGCTAAAATAAGGTACATGAGCATTAGGTACATTATCAAAAATCACATTCCCCATTATTCTCATCTACATGGGCTACACTAAGCATCTGGTTGGTATTGGTAGTTCCCTTCTGTGTTAGTTTCATCCTATTCACATGCACTACTATTTCCTTTCTCTTGAGATCAGGTGTTTGGATTACATAAATGGTGGGACTGAGTTTCTTTATCACTGTATAAAGACCTCGAAACCTATGCAACAATGTTGGTCCCTGTCAGGCCATTAGTACCACCACTTTATCACCTGCCTCAAAATGTCGTTGTTTTGTCTTTTTATCGTACTGTGCCTTCATTTTTCCTTGAGCTTCTTTAAGATGAATTGAGGCTTTAGCCCTGTTTTTATTTAACTTGTCTTGTAATGTATCAATATAGTTTACCTGCACAACACTCTTCGGATTTCCATCCAACTTATCTCTTAAGATGGTTAGTGGACGTCTCACCTCATGGCCAAAAACTAATGAGTTGGGTGAACGCCCCAGGGACTCCTGATAAGTATCCCTCAGTGCCATGAGCATCAGTGGAAGACCATCATCCCAGTCTCTGCCAGTTTCCATGCAACTGGTTCTCAGCATTTGCTTAAGGGTTTGGTGCATCCTTTCCAAAGCACCTTGGCTCTCAGGATGGTAAGTAGTGGATGTCTTATGGAGGATGCCAAACTCCCCACAACTGCTGAAAACCTTTGGAAGTGAAATTTGCCCCATTATCTGTCTGTATTACTTTTGGTAAACCAAAAATAATACAAAATTTCATTATGTGCCTTACTACCACTTTCGTAGTAGCATTTCTCACAGGGAATGCCTCAGGAAAGCGTGTAGTCTGACACATCATGGTGATGATATACATATTACCACTCTTGGTTCTAGGCAATGGGCCTACTACATCAACAATAATGTGGGTAAAAGGTTCCTCGGCTACCACAATTGGCTGTAAAGGAGCTTTTAAGAACATAAGAACAAAGGCAACTGCAGAAGGCCTGTTGGCCCACACGAGGCAGCTCCTATTTATAACCACCCAATCCCACTCATATACTTGTCCAACCCGCGCTTGAAACAATCGAGGGACCCCACCTCCACAATGTTACGCGGCAATTGGTTCCACAAATCAACAACCCTGTTACTGAACCAGTATTTACCCAAGTCTTTCCTAAATCTAAACTTATCCAATTTATACCCATTGTTTCGTGTTCTGTCTTGTGTTGATACTTTTAATACCCTATTAATATCCCCTTTGTTATGTCCATTCACCCACTTGTAAACCTCTATTATGTCGCCCCTAACTCTTCGCCTTTCCAGTGAATGCAACTTAAGCTTTGTTAATCTTTCTTCATATGAAAGATTTCTAATTTGGGGAATTAACTTAGTCATCCTACGCTGGACACGTTCAAGTGAATTTATATCCATTCTATAATATGGCGACCAAAACTGAACTGCATAATCTAAATGGGGCCTAACTAGAGCAAGATATAGCTTGAGAACCACACGAGGTGTCTTGTTACTAACGCTGCGATTAATAAATCCAAGTGTCCGATTTGCCTTATTACGAACATTTATGCATTGAACCTTTTGTTTTAAATTCTTACTAATCATAACTCCCAGATCCCTTTCGCAATCCGACTTCGCAATCTCAACACCATCTAGCTCGTATCTTGTAACTCTATCATCATTACCTAACCTCAGAATTTTACATTTATCAGCATTAAACTGCATCTGCCAATCCTTTGACCATTTCAAAACCCTATCTAGATCAACTTGAAGTGATAGTGAGTCCTCCTCCGAATTAATTTCCCTACCGATTTTCGTATCATCGGCAAATTTGCAAATGTTGCTACTCAAACCTGAATCTAAATCATTTATATATATTATAAACAACAGAGGTCCCAGGACAGAGCCTTGAGGCACTCCACTTCCAACATTTTCCCACTCTGACTTGATTCCATTTATACTAACTCTCTGTTTCCTAACTCTCTGGTATAGCCATGCCCTAATCCAGCTTAATATAGCACCCCCAATACCATGAGACTCTATCTTTTTAATCAGTCTTTCATGTGGCACTGTATCAAAAGCTTTGCTAAAGTCAAGGTATATAACATCGTAATCCTTACCACTATCAACTGCCTCAACAATGCTAGAATAAAAAGATAACAAATTTGTTAAACATGATATTTTTGGTATTACCTGGTTGGTTTGCCAGTTTTTATACATACTGGACATTCATTACAATACTGGATGACATATTTCATTAATCCAGGCCAGGTAAAGTACTTGCTTATTTTATTATATGTTTTTGCAATACCCTGATGACCGCCTATTGGTGAATCATGGGCTACACTTAGCACTTTTTCTCTATAACCCCTCGGTAGGACTACTTGATTAACTACCTCCCAAGTGTGTGACACAGGTGAGCTCCTAGGTCTCCACTTCCGCATCAACACCTCTTTAGTGTAGTAATAAGTCATAGCCTCCGATTCTGCTTCTAGTTCGGTTACTGCCTTATTATGCAAGTCAGTCAACGTAGGATCAGTTCTTTGCTGATAAATAAAATTTGATTTTGATCTCAAGTCTGAAGAGCCAGATGTGTTAACTGGACTACACTCTCCCCTACCCCCTTTTCCTAGGTGGTTTGGTGGAGGTGCTCCCCATCCTGTTCCCATCTGCTTCTTCCAACTTGGCCATAAATGTGTCACAAAGATACAATTCACTATTTGATTTGTTAACCTCTAATTTTGTCTCCTGACTTACATTATTGGAAGTTTGTGATATTTGAGACTCTGATTTTGACTGGGTCACGGCACATGTTGTGTACATTACCTTGTCCTTAGAATCTGTCCGTGCCCTAATCACCTTTGGATTAGTTAGCATTATTGGGTGGTCATCTCTTTTAACTCTATTACCAGCAAGATCATTCCCCACAATTAGATCAATACCAGCAACTGGTAATTTAGGACTAACACCTACTAAACTTATGCCTTTAATAAAATCACAGTAACGGTTTACTTCCCTCAAAGGTACAGTCTGGAAATCTCCAGTGATTCCCTGTATAATCATTACCTCCCCAGTCTCTGTAGACTGTATATATTGTAACACACTCTCTAATAGTAAAGATTGGGATGCCCCTGTATCCCTCAAAATTTTAATATTATGCCACAAACCATTTGAACACTGTAATTTTCTATTTGATATAAACTCTTCAAAATGATTTATAGCAAGTGTTTTTTCCCCATTATTTTTGCTACACATTTGGTTTTCCTCCCCTCACACACTGTGAGTGCCATAGGCCTCTTTTCTGGGTGAAGAAACCAACAACTCTTAACAACATGACACTTCCTATGGCAGTAGGAACACTGTTTCAACTCTGGGTGAGGCTTATTACTGGTGTGATCCTCTTTGGGTTTCACATTACTCTCTTTACCACCTGACACCTTTGAAAAAGTGTTTCCTTGACCTGCTGTTGGGTACATGTGGCACCCAAATCTGACTGAGGAGTTTACTGCTCGACCAGATCCTTGCCTATTTGATTGAATTTTATTTTTAAAAGTTACTTTATGCATCATCTCATATTCATCTGCTAATTTAGCCAATTCATGAATATCTCTGGGTAATTTCTCTGCCAAATACAAAGCCACATTAGAAGGTATGCAAGATAAAAATTCTTCTACTATGAGTAAATTTTTTCGAGTCCAGATCCCTAATTTTTTCTGCATCTAACCATTTACTAAACATATTATATTTCTCTTGTGCAAATTCTACCATGGTTTGACTTGGATCTCGTCCCAGTTGTCTAAACTTTTGCCTATAAACCTCAGGAACAAGTTGATAAGCAGTAAGGATGGCTGCTTTTACCGTCTCATAGTCAAAACTGTCACTCAAAGGATAACAGCAAATATCTTCTATGCCTTTCCCACCAACTGACCCCTGCAGAAGAGATACCCATTGCGTTTCAGGCCATTCCATACTCTGTGCCAACTTTTCAAATTGAGTGAAGAACTGGTCTGGGTCAGTCTCACAGAATAGAGGAAACTTGACATTTTGGTTAACCTTTAACTGCCCAGGTATTCCTAAGTCAACAACACCGGCATTTTCTGATCTAATTCCAATTCTGCTAGCCTAATCTCTAACTCTATTTTTTTCTGAGCTTGCTCCATTTCTAACCTCTTCATAGCTAGTTCTTGAGCTTGCTCTGCCTCTAGCCTCCTCTGAGCTTGCTCTGCCTCTAGCCTCTTCTGAGCTTGCTCTGTCTCTAGCCTCTTCTGAGCTTGCTCTGCCTCCAACTGCAAACTTACCACATACTATTACCATCATTGCCACATACTATTATAAATTCACCACCTATTTTGTGGGAATTATTCTTAAATACATTAGTCTTTGGACTTTTACCATCATAAAAACATCTCATTTGAATTAACTTAATTATCAGTAGCAAAATAAAGTAAATGTGACCCTTCTATCAGTTACTGACATCTCTACAAAGTAAGGGAGGCATCAGGGAGGAAGGAGTGGTCAGCCATTGTTGTTAAGACCAGAGGCGCAGGGGAGCAAATTCAGCTCCTAAAATTTCTCTTGGACGAAGTGTAATGGAGATCATATTAGTGCTCTACCATCATCAACATGCTGTCAACAATAATCAAGGGAAGTGTTCTACCGAAACCCGTTTATCTAATCATTTCTGGCCAGTTAAATTTTAGGTAGATATTGGGCGAGCCGGTAAGAATGCAAACCAGCCTCATAATAAAAGGAACAAGACATCTTTGACAGGAACAAGAAGAGGAAGCAAGACTTGATACATCAGTTTCTGGGTGATGGAAGCTAGCCTCAAATGAGGATAATTTGGTATCTACTTCCTAGTTATACCTGGTGGACTAAGCCAGCTGTACAATAAGATAAGGAACCTCCTCAATGTATACTAATATATGTAGTTAATACTGTAGTTTGATTGACTGCATATATATAAATTCAATAAAAGCCCCCCCCCCCTAATGTGTAAGTATCGATTTGTGAGACTATTGCAGAAATACAGTCCACTTAACATCATACAAATTGCTATCGAAATATATAAATTAACGTAAATATAAATTCATATAAATTTAATATAAATCTCACAGGTCGGTTCCCACAACTTAGGTCACGTTCCACGGGCTACCAATCAGAGCCCGCAGTGACGTCACCGAGTGCCCCTGGCGTTGCCAGTGGATGTGGCGTCAAGAGCTAATCTGACTGTGGAGGCGGGAGGACATGCCTCGATCATCTCTCGAGGATTTGAGACTCTGCAAGTCTTTCTCAGTGGATTATATCTAGCCATCGCAGCCTACTATTGTTATTGAAGACCCTGGGCTTCTGGGAAGCAAGAAGAAACCAAGTTTTTGGGCAGAGAAGTGCCAAAACTTGAGGAATTGATCGGCGACGACGCTGGAGAGCGCCGCCTGAAGCTCGAGGGGCCTAGAACGAAAACAGGAGTTTTCAGTTGCATATTGTCCTGGGGACCATTCAGGCTTGTTCGCATTTGTGTTCCTCACGTGTGCCCCAAAGAATGAGGTGATTTGGTAAAATGCTATGCCCAAGATTACTATCCGAGTGCCGGCGGTGGGGTGGTTCAAATAGCCTCGGCTATCACCTCATTATGTCCGGTCGTGATGGTCAAGTGGATTAAGGCGTCTTGTACATACCAGTTGTGTTTGCTCCTGGGAGTATGGGTTCGAGTCACTTCTGGGGTGTGAGTTTTCAGTTGCATATTGTCCTGGGGACCATTCAGGCTTGTTCGCATTTGTGTTCCTCACGTGTGCCCCAAAGAATGAGGTGATTTGGTAAAATGCTATGCCCAAGATTACTATCCGAGTGCCGGCGGTGGGGTGGTTCAAATAGCCTCGGCTATCACCTCATTATGTCCGGTCGTGATGGTCAAGTGGATTAAGGCGTCTTGTACATACCAGTTGCGTGGCTTCTGGGAGTATGGGTTCGATTCACTTCTGGGGTGTGAGTTTTCAGTTGCATATTGTTCTGGGGACCATTCAGGCTTGTTCGCATATATATATATATATATATATATATATATATATATATATATATATATATATATATATATATATATATATATATATATATATAAATATATATATATATATATATATATATATATATATATATATATATATATATATATATATATATATATATATATATGTTGTACTTAGTAGCCAGAACGCAGTTCTTGGCCTACTATGCACAGAAGATATTGGCTTGGTCTAGTGCTATTTTACGATGCCCAGAAAAATAGAGCAGCACACTTATAAATTCTAGATAATTCCCTTATTGATGAAAAACTCCCTAAACAAAATGCGCAACAACTAATAATCATGTAGATGTTTCCCGTGCACAAACAAACAATTTCGTTGCTCGTATCCTAAACAATTCATAACACTATTGAAATTGTATTGCCAATCATAACATACACAAAAATAATTAACAAATTGTGTAAAATTAATAGCCAATAACTGTACAAAAAGATGAAGTTCCAGCTGTCAACAAATAAACTAAACAAATTACGTTAAAACATCGTATCATTAATGATTATAAGAATAATAATAACAACAACATTATCGACAACAACAACAGAACATCAACGATAATTGTAAATAATAATAATAATAATAATAATTATAATAATAATAATAATAATAATAATAGTAATAATAATAATAATAAATATAATAACAACAATAATAATACACTTTATTGACATATTGCTTCAATAACTTTCAATTCTTGACAAAGATGGACCAGTCAGGAGAGAAAATTGCCTCTATGATTGGAGAGAGGAGAGGCACCTGGCGAGAATACGGCTTGATGAGGAGAGGAACCATGGAAGGAGAGGAGCCTTTGGAGAGGAGTCGTGGGAGAAGAGGAACCTTATCAGGAGATGAACTTTGCCAAATTGATCCTTGTTAGGAGTGGAGCCTTGTAAAGAGAAGAACAGTAAAAATAATAAGTAGCTTGGAAGGAAATGAAACTTGCTAGTCAATAGAACCTTGGTTTAAATGGAACCTTTGTATGTAGACGACGAGTCACAATAACGTACGTGGCTGAAGGTATGATGACCAAACCACACACCAGATGATGTAGAAACGATCACGTTTTGGTCCATCCTGAACCATTATCTAGTCGAATGTGATGGAAGAGATTGATTGTTGATAAAGATTAAACCACCTAAAAGGTGGCACGGGCATATACAACCCGTAAGTGGATGCTCTTTGGAGCCACTACCAGTATCAATAGCTGATGCTGGTGATCAGTGGGCGGATGGATGTTTTTTGGAGGGGTGAGGGGAGGATAGAAGGGGAGGCTGTCTCGGAGGCTAGCTATAACAACTATAGAGCTGGTGAGTTAGTGAAGGCCTCTAGGTCTTCCATTTTTTCTTAGTCTGAGACTTGTTGCATGTTGACATGGCTGTGCTGTCATTGGAGTTCGGTGATGTGGCCTCCATGAGGAGATCTTGTACGGAATAGGGGAAGTGTCGTGGCGATGGAGATTTTACGGAGATTTCCTCGTCTAAGGAGTCCGTGACGTAGTCCGTTTTTAGTGGTTTTGGTCTCGGCCTAAGGTTGAGGTTAGCTCTGGAGTCGATAAGTTGTGGTAGAAGATAGGACGGTCACGTAGGTGATGTTGTTGGTGGTCGGAGAGAGTACGTCTGCGAGCGCCTTTGCTAAGATGGTGATGGTGGTAGCTTTTCGGGCTGGATTGGAGGATGCTGCTGTTTGTGCAGCCTTGGTCTTTGGCGGGGCTGAAGTCTGAGTAGAGATCGACCTTGTGTAAGTCCCCTGTGTAGTAAGGGAGGTAGTGAGACTTACGTTAGAGGCTGTAATGGTGTCTAGGTCATTAGCTAGGTGCAGCACATTCAGTTCCCTGACGAATCGTGGTTGTCTGGTCCGGCAAGCTTCTCCGCTAGTCGTATCTGACCAGGGATAATGCCAGCACGTGATGCAAGGGGCGCCGAGGGTGCTGGTTGTGTCTTGGGGTCCCCATTGTGAAGGGTGCGTCGACTGGTGAGAGGAACTAATGCTTGATAAGACTGAGAAGCCTTCTGGTTAGTGGGAGCTGAAGTGTTGGGTGTAGCGTCAGGAGGTCTGGTGGCGGGGTTAGGAGGCTTGGCTTTCATGTTGCCAAGCCTTCGCTTTCATGGCTTCAACCTGGGCCTTGATTTTTTCCTGTCTGTGGGAGCAGCGGGTTGAAATTGCAGGGTGATCGTCGCTGCAGAGCAGGCAGCGATGGGTTGTTGATATACAGATGGAGTAATGATGGTCACGGGTGCAGAGGCTGCAATTCTGGACGCTGACACTTGTTGGTGGGGTGTGAGAGGTCGTAGCACTTGAAGCACTTTTGGAGCTCATAATATCGTTCCTTTTTCATTTGGCGGGATGATATCTTGAGGCAGAAGCAGTAGAAGCTATTTGTGACAGCCTGAGTGGACATAGTCGATGAGTTGAAAACTATCATCATTGTTGATTTAACGTCACTGCAAAACACAAGCCGAACACGCCCAAGTTCGGGCTTTCGGTCGCGTTATTCGTACTGATCTCACTTTCTGTGCGGTCAGTTATCCATGGGCTCGTCCTGCTGATAAAACTAATCTTTCGGATAGGAACTGACGTGGCAAGTTGAGATAGAGGTGGTGCTCCTGGCGAAGTGGGAAATCGTAGCCCAGGAGTTTGTGTATGTCCTCCACACTTGTGAAGAAGAACGTGATATCCTCAACTTTCTGACTAATGTCACTGGGTGTTATGCCGGCCCCGTCCTTGAGAATTTTCAAAGTGTCGTTTTTTTCCAAAAGTATGACCGTTTAGGGGGTTAGCCTCTAACTTTTACACTTTTGGGTTGCATTGTGTCCTGTTTGTGACTCGGTGATGGATGATAGAGATTGATGACGATTAAGCCACCCATGAGGTGGCACGGGCATGAATAGCCCGTAATGGGAGTGATTGATTGATTGATTTATTGACTGACTTATTGATTGATGAAGATTAAACCACCCAAAAGGTGGCAAGGGCATGAATAACCCGTAATGTGAGAGAGATTGATTGATTGATTGATGAAGAATAATCAACCAAAGAGGTTGCACGGGCATGAGTAGCCCATAAGTGGTTGTTTTTTTGGAGTGAATGTGATCTTTGGTACGCACAGCATTTCAGGAAACCGAAATAAACGTGGATAATAACATTTCAGTAACTTGGTTCATTTTCATAAATATATCTGTTTCATTCACTCTTGCAAGCGTCTGTCTCAACTCTAATGGTCTTTAGAGTTGTAAATTGAATAGAATTATAAATCAATTAAACACACCATTTTCAAAGAATTTTATACTTTTATTTCCTAAATACGTTTCACTGTTTAACTAATTCCATACTCGTTCTGCTGCACTTCCTGCTTTCGAAATAGCATCTTTTCTTCAAGTAATTAAATAAGTTTTATTCGGTTAATGTAACTTTTCACCTGCCAGTTGTTCTGAATGTACAAAAATGCTATCATGGAGACTATGTCTTTAAACACCGAAATGTTGATATACAAAGTTGAGCAAAGTTCAAGTTAATTGGTCCCGATTGGGATTTGTCTTCACATCATTTGTCGGAGAAAAATTGATGATTCGTAATGGCGCTCATTCCATCTTGACCAAATTGAGCAGATAATCTGGGTGTCTCGTAGAAACGTCCCGAGACAGAGAGCAAGAATCTTTCCTGCACCTGAGCCCCGAGAGCAAAGCCGCTTACCGCCCTGGAGACGATAAATATCAACGTAAAAGAGCTCTCTATCCTCGCAAATGCTAAGGGGACAATGGAAAGGAGGCGGAGATTTATTATAGGCACGGAAGACTCGTCGTAGCTTTTAAAATAATTTCTTAGATGACCTTAACTTGCAGCAATAGGAGTCAGGTGCTCGAGGAAGTTTGTTTTCAGCCCGTTGTTGTTTGGGCCTTCAGGATCGGCTATTGCTCTTTGAGGAATGTCTTCTCTTTTCATTTACATGTAGTTTTTTTCTGAGAATATCAATGAAGGGCTTATATTATACTAGATGGGGTACCCGGCAGAGCCTGGGTCACCCCTGTACCCCACATTATCTACACACTATCCCAAGTCTCCTCCTTCTCCCTTCCCCCTCCCCCCCACACTACCAAGTTTTCCCATATATATACACACTCTCCTAAGTCTTCCCATTACGGGCTATTCATGCCCGTGCCACCTCTTGGGTGGCTTAATCTTTATCAATCAATCAGTCTTCCCACCACGGGAGACATCTCCCATCACGCAGGGTGCAGTCGCACCTCCACAGATCTCCAGTATCATCTATTGATACTGGAAATGGCTCAAAAGGGCCACCACTTATGGGCTATTCATGCCCAAGCCACCTTTTGGGTGGCTTAATCTTCTCTCTCTCTCTCTAGTCTTCCCACAATCTGTTTAAATGACGGGAGACACCTCCCGTCACACAGGGTGCAGTCGCACCTCCACAGATCTAGAGTATCATGTATTGATACTGGTAATGGCTCAAAAGGGCCACCACTTACGGGCTATTCATGCCCGTGCCACTTTTTGGGTGGCTTAATCTTCATCAATCAATCAATCAGTCTTCCCATACACACATATACACTCTCCATTTCTTCCCGCGCACCACATCCCAGACATACCATCGCGATTTCTTCTCACAAACAATCTTCCCGTTTCCCAAGATCACTGTAAAATCTTCATATCCTCTCCGTACTCCCATAAACAAACACACCTCGTTACCCGAACACAAACACCATCCGCATGTCTACCCTCAATCTCCAATCAAAAACACCCACCCGATTTCACCTAAAAATTCACCGTCCCTATCAACCTCACACCTCCCACCACACACCTTCGTAGTCTCGCCACCTCACTGTAACTATTTTCACCACACACATTCTACATCACTTTGAAAACCTACACACCCTTCCCCATTTTTGCCCACAAAAACCCTTCCCAGTCTCCTCCACATACACCCTCTCCTGTTTCTTCCACATACACCCTCTCCTGTTTCCTCCACATACACCCTCTCCTGTTTCCTCCACATACACCCTCTCCTGTTTCCTCCACATACACCCTCTCCTGTTTCCTCCACATACACCCTCTCCTGTTTCCTCCACATACACCCTCTCCTGTTTCCTCCACATACACCCTCTCCTGTTTCCTCCACCAGGCAACAAAAATAAGGCAAGAAAGAGAAGGGTGGGCAGACTGCATATTTTTGGATTGTCAGAAAGCCTTTGACACAGTGCCTTTGACACAGTATATATATATATATATACATATGTCGTACCTAGTAGCCAGAATGCACTTCTCAGCCTACTATGCAAGGCCCGATTTGCCTAATAAGCCAAGTTTTCATGAATTAATGTTTTTTCGACTACCTAACTTACCTAACCTAACCTAACCTAACTTTTTCGGCTACCTAACCTAGCGTAACCTATAAAGATAGGTTAGGTTAGGTTAGGTAGGGTTGGTTAGGTTCGGTCATATATCTACGTTAATTTTAACTCCAATAAAAAAAAATGACCTCATACATAATGAAATGGGTAGCTTTATCATTTCATAAGAAAAAAAATTAGAGAAAATATATTAATTCAGGAAAACTTGGCTTATATGGCAAATCGGGCCTTGCATAGCAGGCCGAGTACGACGTTCTGGCTATTAGGTACAACATATATATATATATATTGTGACGATAATCTCCTTCAAGAGATTGAGCCTGCTCTTCCCTCCATAATTACGTCTTCACAATTATATAAAAAGACTATGGAAGAAATGTCCAACAACGACAACAACACCAGCAAGGCTTGCCAGGGTGAGCAAAAACGTATGCAGCCAGCCACCTGTTCGGACCCAAATCACCAAACTACATGTTGATCGCTGCCGGCTGCGCTGATTGGTCGCCGGTCTGGCTGCACCTGCACTCGCCCCCCATACTACCTGATGTCTGGGGCCGCCCCAACATCAGTCCTCAGAATGTTCAGTGCTTTCGTGGCCATCACACCTCCCAGCTAGACTCTAGCGTGTACTGAGAGAGGTGGTGGCTTTAAGCCAATATTCCAGCACCTCCCACTTAACTTTTGTATTGCACTTGTTATTTTGCCTTAACGTAACTTTTCATTTTGTCATTTAAGTATTCTTATTATTTTGATTGATTGATTTTATTATAAGAATTTGTTTGTGCATTATTTTCATGTTTTGATTTATTTAACGTAATTAAAATTTCATTGTTAAAGTTTACTTGTGTTTTGTGTGTCTTCTCCTTACCTTACCACAGACGAAGTTCCAGTTTTTCTATTTTTTTTTATAACTATGTGACGAGGCCATACCCCTAGCCTTAAACAGCCGAACACCAACGCGTTACCGTCACAAGTTATATGGGGGCCTGTCCTAGGAGCTTCACTCAGGTACTGGTGCCAAGTGGTAATTTATGGTAAGCGTATTTAACTTTGTTAACGTAGCTTTACTATTTTTCATTCAATTTCATTTTTTATAAGGTGCGGTGTATTGTGCATTACGAGAGTAACATATAGTGAAGGTGAGACAACTTTGGATTACGTGGTGACTGTAGGCCTCAGTCATACTCTTAATTGGTCATCTCTCCCTCCATGTTATTACTCGTATTTACCATCTATGTCCCTTGAATATTTCTCATTCTGACAGATCATCATATTGGTACCCTGGTACTGTGGTCTGCCCCGGGTCAAGAGTACCCAATCTTCTGCAATCTGACTGTAGGAGGATAAAGAGGGCCATAGTTCCTCTAGCTCGAACTTTAGTTGCTGAATTGGGACCTCAGCAGCAGTTCTCGTCACAAGTTGACACCTCGCACCCCTACACGTCAGTCAGAGATGATGATACATACAACGGTAGGGAATTAGCTTATTTTTTCAGAGCACAAAGTTCGCTAATTCTGTAAGTATCATATTAAATTCAGTAGGAAAAACTTGCTTTATGTCCTATAGAGACTTGGCAAGGTATGCCTACATCCTTGGACTACCAATTTTACTTTTGAAGCATTTGACTGTTTCATTTGTTTTCGAAACTTTGTTTCATTTGTTAGTAGGATTTTCTTGCCCTTATCCTCTTACATGAGTACCGGGTACAAGATTTCCTGCGCCCTTGATTTAATTTAATCATTTAATCTTTCACTTAACGTTAATTGTTAAAGATCACACAGGATAGGTACCAGTTGCCACGTTGTCCTGTTTCTGACATTTCATTATTGAGCATTCGTGTACCTTTATTTGCTAATTTCACCATGTTTCGTCTCCAAACTTTCCGTGCAAATCCAGCAGGTGAAATAGGGACTTTAAGTCGTGCCAAGAGGACTGAACTACAAACTCTTGCACATGAGTATCAACTAGAAGTTCCCTACCAAGCCAACAAAAATGACCTACACAACCTGTTGCTGGATTACTATTTAGAGCAAGGTAAGATAGACTCTGAAACTCATGAAACTTACTATATTGCAGATAAAACTGATTTGGCGACGATGAAACTCAAGCTAGAACTGGCCAAGATTGAACGTGAACAGCAAAGGGAAGCAGCTGCCATACGAAGAGAAGAACAAGAACGCGAAGCTGCTTTGAGGAGAGAAGAACACGAACGCGAGGTCGCATTACTCCGTGAACGTGAACGAGTACAGCTTGAAACACTCCAGGAGCGGGAACGCTTACAGCTTGAAACCAAACAACGCGAGTTGGAAATACAACGCGAACATGACAAGCAACAAGCGACTCTGGCTCTAGAGTGTCGTCAACGCGAAATCGCCTTGGAAACTTCACACTTCACTCAACGCCAGCAAGCTACTGCCAATCTTCCCGTCAGTTTTAATATATCACATGCAAGTAAGTTAATGCCATCCTTTGTAGAAGCAGAAGTTGATGTGTTCTTTACCACCTTTGAAACCCTTGCTAATCAACTCAGTTGGCCTGTCGACCAATGGGCCACACTTCTCAGAGTCCATCTTACAGGTAGAGCTGCAGTCACACTCAGTACTTTGGCGTCTGAGAATGACTACTACACTCTGAAACAAGCAGTGTTGGACGCCTACCTCCTCTCTACTGAAAGTTATAGAAGGAAATTCCGTGACCACCTGAAGGCAAGTACCACTACCTTCCTCGAGTTTGCTAACACGAAACGGAGGTATTTCATGAAATGGCTGGAAGCAGCACATGTCTCTACTTTTACAGAACTCGTCAACCTGATGCTTGTTGAAGAATTCTTGAGACGTGTGCCGCCTCCTGTCCGCCTCTACTTAGCAGATAAAGAAGAAACCGACTACCTGAAGTGTGCTAAGTCGGCTGACACTTACAGCCTCATCCACCGGCTGACACCTGAACCATCCTCCAGTAAGAAGTCGTGGTACAGTTACGAGAAGGTGAGCCCCGATCAAGCTGGTTCACAACTGTACTGCAAGTATTGTAGACTCTATGGACATACCATAGACAAGTGTGGTAAGTCTCAATACAAGGGAACCACTGACCAACAACGACCCAAACCAACTCCTCCTAAGTCCGGTAAGCCTGTGATGAATGTTGGTGTTGATGTTAATGATCTTTCTCTTTTCAGTAACCACCTGTATACTGGAACTGTCTCTGCCAACGGTTCAAATCCGGAGGGACGTTTTAAATTGAAGATCTTGAGGGACACAGCGGCTCTACAATCGATCATCTTGAAGTCGGCTGTGCCCAACATAGTCTACACCGGGGAAACAGTCTTCATCACTGACCTCACTGCTACCACTCCATACCCTCTCGCCAGAGTCCACCTGGATTGTCCCTACGTGAACGGGGAAGTCCAAGTCGCCGTCAGGGAAAAGCCTTTTCCCATGCCTGGAGTGCAACTTCTCCTAGGCAACGACTTGGCAGAAGACCTGCAACCGACCAACCTGATCGTCATGGACAAACCCCAGGTGTGTAACTCTGTGCCCATAAACCCTATTCTTGAGTATGTTCCAGCAGAGGTTCAAGAGAGTGATGAAGTTTCTCCTCCGGTTCTCGTGACCACCCGTGCACAAGCCGCACGTCCACAGCCAGCTGACTCTACTGCTACCGCTGTCCCTCAAGACCCTCAGAAACTACCCCCGCATCTGACCAAGTTGGAGTTCCGTAAGTTGCAGAGGGAAGATCTTACTTTAACACCATTGTTTTTCCAGGCTGAGACTCAACCCGACAGTATTCCTGGGTTCTTCCTAGAGAACGACTTGCTCTACCGCAGATATAGACCCAGTAAACTGAAGGAGGAGGACGATTGGGCCAACATCGAACAACTTGTGATTCCCACCAGCCTGCGGCCCACTATTCTACACCTGGCCCACGGAGCATTCTCCCACTACGGCTTCAACAAGACTTACCATGGGATTCGTCAAGACTACTACTGGCCAGGTATGGTAAATAACGTCAAACAGTACGTAAAACAGTGTCATACATGTCAGATGGCAGGCAAACCGAACGTCTCCATTCCCAGAGCACCACTGATTCCCATACAGGTGCCTGCAGAACCTTTCCACAGACTCATAATAGACTGTGTTGGTCCTTTACCTCGGACCAGTTCAGGTAACGCCTACATCCTAACCATCCTGTGTCCTACCACCAGATTTCCCATAGCAGTTCCAGTGAAGAATATCACGGCTGCTACGGTTATCAAACATCTATTGAAGATCTTCACTCAATACGGATTTCCCAGGGAGATTCAAAGTGACTGTGGCACCAACTTCACCAGTGATCTCTTCAAAAGGACACTGGAGGAGTTCAACATCAAACAGGTATTGTCCAGCCCCTATCATCCTGCTTCACAGGGTTCTCTTGAACGTAGTCATCAGACCATCAAAGCACTCTTGAAAAAGTTTTGTAGTGAAACCTCGAAGGATTGGGATAAGCAGATTGACCTTATAATGTGTATTTTCAGAAGTCTCCCCAATGAGTCCCTAGGAGTATCTCCTTATGAGATGCTCTACGGCCGTAAGTGCCGTACTCCCCTTAAGGCTTTCAAAGACTCTCTCAGAGATGCCACCTTCAGTGAGCATCAGAATGTGCCCCAGTTTCTTCAAAACCTTCAGCACATTCTAGAGAGAGTCCACCGCTTTGCCCATGATAATCTATTGAAAGCCCAGGTGAGAATGAAGACTCATTACGACCAGACCAGCAAAGTAAGAAAATTCAAGCCGGGAGACTTCGTCCTTGCTTATTTCCCTATCCCAGGTTCACCTTTACAAAACAAATTTTCAGGACCCTACTGCGTCAAAGAGTGCAGGAATAATAATAATTATGTGATAGAGACTCCAGATAGGCGGCGGAAGACCCAGCTGTGCCACGTCAACCTCCTGAAGCAATATAATGGTACTCCTCCCACTGTCTTGACTAACTATTCCACATTCACAGAACCCTACATCCACAGTGAGACCTTCCCAGCTTCTCCTCCCGAAAGCACTGACAAGGAGTCAGCGCTTTCTAATTCCGAAATCCTTAATGATCTTCCCAAATACTTTCAGGATAATCATAGTGCACCTCTCGTCAAGATCTTCAGAGAACATCAAGAGTTGTTCAGAGATGATCCCCAAGAGTGTAATGTTACCCAGCACGACATCCAACTGCTCCCCGACACCCGGCCGATTCGTCAACCCTTCTACCGAATCAGCCCGAGCAAGAAGGAAGTCATGCGTGCTGAGGTGCAATACCTCTTGGACCATGGACTGGCTACACCTTGTGAGTCCCCCTGGGCCTCACCTTGTATCTTGGTGCCCAAACCCCAAGGTAAGGTGCGGTTGTGCACTGACTATCGTAAACTGAACTCTGTCACTGTCAAGGATGCTTACCCCTTGCCAAGGATAGATGACATCCTTGATGCCATTGGTAGTGCCCAGTACTTGTCCCAAGTGGACTTGCTTAAGGGGTACTATCAAGTGTGTCTAACGGAGCGCGCTAAAGAGATATCTGCCTTCATCACTCCTTTTGGACTTTTCAGATATGAACGCCTTCCTTTCGGACTATGTAATGCCCCGGCCACCTTTCAAAGAGCTGTCAACCGTGTCATCCAGGGCTTGGATAACACATACGCCTACCTGGACGATATCGTCGTAGCCTCCAACTCCTGGAGTGAACATCTGCTCCAGCTGCGACGTCTGTTCTCCAAGCTCCTGACAGCCGGCCTCACCATCAACCTGGGCAAGTCCACTTTCGCGAAAGGTAAAGTGCGTTATCTGGGTCATGTTATTGGGAGTGGCAGCATAGCTCCGTTAGACTCACACACTCAAGCCATCCTACAGTATCCACAGCCTACCACCAGGAAGCAGCTCCTGCGCTTCCTTGGTCTTGCCTCTTACTACCGTAGGTTTGTGAGGAATTTCAGTACAGTCGCCACACCTCTAATTCTATTAACCAGTCCCAAGCAACGGTATAATTGGACCATACAGCAAACCGTTGCTTTTGAACAACTCAAATTCCTCCTCTGTTCTAACCCCATTCTCGCCTCTCCAGATATCACCAAGCCTTTCGTCCTTCATGTCGACGCCAGTGGTACCGGCGTTGGTGGTGTCCTGATGCAACAACGAGGCGAGGAGGTTCTACCTGTCAGCTACTACAGCTACAAACTGAAACCACACCAGAGGAACTACAGCACTATTGAAAAGGAGCTACTATCCATCGTCCTGAACCTCCAACACTTCGCTCCGTACCTACAAGGCGCCAGGTCTACCACCATCTTCTCAGACCACAACCCTCTCCGCTTCCTACATCAAGCCCAATTCACCAACCAGCGTCTTCTACGATGGGCTCTGTATTTACAAGACTTCAACCTGGAGATCCGCTATATCAAGGGTTCTGACAACACCATAGCCGATGCCCTCTCCAGAGTTTATGAAGTAGAAGCGACTCCATCCATTACTCCACCACATAACAACGTACTTCTTCCAGAACCGCAGGCTTCGGGGGAGAGTTGTGACGATAATCTCCTTCAAGAGATTGAGCCTGCTCTTCCCTCCATAATTACGTCTTCACAATTATATAAAAAGACTATGGAAGAAATGTCCAACAACGACAACAACACCAGCAAGGCTTGCCAGGGTGAGCAAAAACGTATGCAGCCAGCCACCTGTTCGGACCCAAATCACCAAACTACATGTTGATCGCTGCCGGCTGCGCTGATTGGTCGCCGGTCTGGCTGCACCTGCACTCGCCCCCCATACTACCTGATGTCTGGGGCCGCCCCAACATCAGTCCTCAGAATGTTCAGTGCTTTCGTGGCCATCACACCTCCCAGCTAGACTCTAGCGTGTACTGAGAGAGGTGGTGGCTTTAAGCCAATATTCCAGCACCTCCCACTTAACTTTTGTATTGCACTTGTTATTTTGCCTTAACGTAACTTTTCATTTTGTCATTTAAGTATTCTTATTATTTTGATTGATTGATTTTATTATAAGAATTTGTTTGTGCATTATTTTCATGTTTTGATTTATTTAACGTAATTAAAATTTCATTGTTAAAGTTTACTTGTGTTTTGTGTGTCTTCTCCTTACCTTACCACAGACGAAGTTCCAGTTTTTCTATTTTTTTTTATAACTATGTGACGAGGCCATACCCCTAGCCTTAAACAGCCGAACACCAACGCGTTACCGTCACAATATATATTGGTCTATTTGTATCTGCGTTGTAAAGAAACTGTGAGTTAATTCAGAATGCCAAGGCAATGGCCAATGCCTCCCTCGCATTTAAAGGAGTGTAACGTAATATTAAAATTGTTAGAAATTCATGGTTAAGTGGATGGCTTATATGTGATGATAATTGTTTTTGAGTATTCGCCTGGAAGACAAGTTATATGTAAATTATAGTTTGCTCATTATTATCTTGTTTTTATATTTAGTTTACTATCTATGTGTTGACTAAGAAATTTGTTCATTTGTGCTGGAGAAAGTTATAATTCCGCTATAAAGAGAGCCCGGAGCGGTGTTGCCATTTGCATTCAAATTTGACTGGAGAGTGTTGCCATATTTAACTGTCACCACATTTAGTTGGCCACAAACGAGTGTATATTTGTTTTAGTAAATGCTTAAATATTTTAGTTCTCTGTTTGGAGTTATTCACACCTTCACTTCCCTGATTGTTTCCCTAAGACCATGAGTGAATTTCAGTACAGCCAAAGAATCTTGCGCTTTTTTTTAAAACCACAAATCTAACAGAAAATTACCTGCCGGTAACAGGTGGTGCTTGCCAGATTGGCGACCTTACAGGAGTATTATTTTGCAACCCATCCTCGACTCAAATCCATTCCATCTAGCGGTCGACCCTACAGACGCATTCATAAATTTTTAATTGCTGTTCATTCAAAACGGAAACTTTCTCAAATAAAAATTAATATTATAATATATTAGCATATTGTGCATTGGTTAGGTTAGATGTTTAGGTTCTGTTGGCGATTATTTGTATTTTTAGTACGTGGGTGAAGCATTTATAGCGTTGTGGTTCGAACGAAATTCGTCAGTGAAGCACTTGTTCCGGAAGTATTCGGACGAAATCAGTTGTGAGTCGTGTGTAAACCGTTTTTCATTCATAAACCAGCCCATCCTCCAAACAAAGATCTAAAAGTGATTCCATGCACCCGCCAAACCCCCTGTTTATGAATGAAAAGCGGTTCACACACGACTCACAACTGCTGACGTTCGAACATATCCGGAACAAGTGCTTCACTGACGAATTTTGTTCGAACCACAACGCTGTAAATGCTTCACCCACGTACTGCAAATACAAATAATCGCCAACAGAATCTAAACACCTAACCTAACCTATCCTATGCCTATATATACCCAATATGTTAATATATTATAATATTAATTTATACTTGAGAAAATTCCCGTTTTGAATGAACAGCATGTTAAAATTTATGAATGCGTCTGTGGGGTTGACCGCTGGATGTAATGGACTTGAGTCGAGGACGGGTTGCATAAACAGGGGTTTGGCGAGTGCATGGAATCACTTTTGGGTCTTTGTTTGGAGGACGGGCTGTATTTTGAGGGGCTAGACCAGTCGTAGTGAGGTGCGGACAGTGCCAGTTGAGAAGAGAAAGAACACTGGGGACGGCTGGGTTTATCTCACTCCTCACGTAGGGACAAGGCTAGGTGTGCGACCCTCTCCGTGAGTGACTGGTATCTGTGGCGCCGCAGAAGGGAAGAACGCCTAGCCACAGAATTTACTATATGAATTTACTATTTGTATAGTCTCGGCCAATATCTCCTTTCTGTTTTGGATATCTAAATTGATTTGTAACACTACTGACAGGGCGTCCATGAATCATTATGAATTCCGTATTTATATTCCATGGAATATACACATATCCTGCTGAAAATAATATTGAAGTATAAATAAGTATTTGAAATATATTTATGTAGTAAACATTATGTTCAACAATACGTCATGTTTATTGATAGAAAATTTTATTTAGCATACAATGGGCGTACGACATGAAGCCGTTTTTTGGTGTATAATTGCAAATTATATAGTTTGATATACCAAATAGGTTAATGTTTAAGATTCGAAAGATTTGGCATATCTAACTTTCTGACATTTGAAAATATTTGAAATATTTGAAAATATATGGAGAGAGATTTATCAGTTTAGGAAAATATAAGCTAACATATGTTAGTTTATTATTTGTAGATAAAAGGCATTTAAATTTCCAAGTGGTCTATGAATCGTATATTACAATGACTCTATACCTAATTTAATAGGTTTGTTCTAATAAAATTCATGATTCAAATATGTAAACTGCGGTGTTTTTTCGTCTATTTTACCGTTAGCTGCATTTTCTCATTATATATTTATAAATATATCGTCATAAGATATACAATCATGAACACCTAAATGTCTTATAAAAAATAAGTTGCATTGGATACCTAACTTGTTGATCTTGCTTCCCACAGTTAATTACGCCACTGCCTCTTGCACACTAATACGACGGTTCTGAATGTTCGAAATAATGTCTCAATATTATTAGTGTTTTCATATGGAAAGAGCAGAAACCTTCCATCTAGCGTACTCACCTAGTTGTGCTTGCGGGGGTTGAGCTTTGGCTCTCTGGACCTGCCACTCAACTGTCAATCAACTGGTGTACAGATTCTGGAGCCTACTGGGCTCTATCATATCTACATCTGAAATTGTGTATGGACTCTGCCTCCACCACATCACTTCCTACTGCATTCCATTTGTTAACTACTCTGACTTTGTAATGTCTCTGTGGCTCATATAGGTACTAAGTTTCCACCTGTCGAAAAACCTGACACTATGTAATAATACATGCAATTGCAGATAATATTGCTGCTGTGTTGTATACACAAGTTACCCTTAGAAAATGAAGCTTGTAGTGGAATTTTCCGTCAATAGAAAACGGGATATCATTGCCACATAGTACGATAAATTCACCAACTCTTCTGTTGAGAATTATTCTTAAATACATTAGTCTTTGGACTTTTATATCATAAAAACTTCTTATTATAATTAACTTAATTATCAGTATCAAAATAAAGTAAATGTGACCCTTCTATCACTTACTGACATCTGGACAAAGTAAGCCAGGAGCATCAGTGGGGAGTGGTCAGCCATTGTTGGTTAAGACTGAGTCGTTGGAGCGAGTTCAGCTCCTATAATTTCTCTTGGACGAGGTGTTATGGAGATCAAAGTGTTCTACCATCATCAACACGCTGTCAACAACCACAAGGGAAGTGTCTTACCGAAACCCGTTTATCTAATCATTTCTGGCCAGTTAATGTTAGTAGATATAGGGCGTGCCGGTTAGAACACAAATGATTGACTCAACCCAGGTAATTAAGCCTTGGTCCTTATCTAATATACAGTGTTTTCTCTGATATAGCTGCCATATATTAGGATTCCGGCTTTATAGCTAGTGCCCTTTGACAGGTGAAGAAGAGGAAGCAAGGCTTGATACAACAGTTACTTGGGTGATGGAAGAGGCACTGAACTACTTGGACCCACAGGATGGGTCCAAGTACTGAGCCCTGTGGGACTCCGCTGATGACATCTCGCCACTCTGATGTCTCCCGCCTCACCGTTACTCACTGTTTCCTGTTGCTTAAGTACTCCCTTATCCATTGGAGCACCTTCCCTTTTACTCCTGCCTTTTGCTCCAACTTTTTTAACAGCCTTTTTATGGGGTACTGTATCAAAGGCTTTCTGGCAGTCCAGGAAAATGCAGTCGGCCCACCCTTCTCTTTCCTGCCTAATTTTTGTTGCCTGGTCACAAAATTCTATTAAACCTGTGAGGCACGATTTACCATCCCTGAACCCATGTTGGTGGTGCGTTACAAAGTTATTTCCCTCCAGATGCTCTACGAGCCTTTTCCTCATGATCTTCTCCATCACCTTGCATGGTATACAAGTTAAGGAAACTGGCCTGTAGTTCAGTGCCTCTTGCCTGTTACCCTTCTTGTATATTGGGACCACGTTAGTTGTCTTCCAACTTTCTGGTAAGGCTCCTATTTCCAGTGACCTGTTATACACAATAGAGAGTGGCACACTTAGTGCTTCTGCACCTTCCTTTAGTATCCATGGTGAGATTCTGTCAGGCCCAACAGCCTCTGTCACATCCAGCTCCAGCAGACACCTTTTGACCTCGTTACTGGTTAGGTCATATTCCTCCAGTGTTGCTTGGTTTGCCGCCTTCTCATTTAGTGCAGGGGCTTCTCCTTGTTCTATTGTGAAGACCTCCTGGAATCTCTTGTTGAGTTCTTCACACACCTCCTTGTCATTCTCTGTGTATCTGTTCTCCCGTTTTTGCAGCTTCATCACTTGTTCCTTCACTGCTGTTTTCCTCCTGATATGGCTGTGGAGCAGCTTTGGTTGGGTCTTGGCTTTACTCGCGATGTCATTTTCAAGCTGTCTCTTTGCTTTCCTCCTCACTCTGAGGTACTCATTTCTGGCCCTCTGGTATCTCTCCCTGCTCTCTGGTGTTCTGTTATTTCTGTAGTTTCTCCATGTTCTTTTACTCAGTTGCTTCGCTACCTTGCATTCCTGGTTGAACCATGGGTTTTCTGTTGTTTTTCGTTTCTCTCCTTTTGGATGGGGATAAACCTGTCTGCAGCTTCCTGGCACTTCTGGGTGACAAAATCCATCTTGACCTACACATTCTTGTCTCTAAGTTCTGTTTCCCATGGTATTCCCCTGAGGAAGTTCCTTATCTCGTCATATTTTCCTCTTCGGTAATTCAGTCTTTTTTCCTTCCGATCCCATCCTTAGATAGGTTATCCCTGCCTCCACCAAGTACTCAAAGGTCAGTACACGGTGGTCACTCATTCCTATGGGGGCTTCAACTTTGACTTTCCTTATTTCTGACTCATTCAGGGTGAATATCAAGTCGAGTCTAGCTGGTTCATCATTGCCTCTCACTCTTGTGGGTTCCTTGACATTCTGGCTCAGAAAATTTAATGTTGCCACTTCCAAGAGTTTAGCTCTCCACGTATCTGCACCACCATGTGGGTCCCCATTCTCCCAGTCTATCTTTCGATGGTTGAAATCGCCCATGATTAAGAGCCTTGAGCCATTCCTGCAGGCAACTGAAGCTGCTTTCTCTATTATATTAATGGTTGCCATGTTGTTCCTATCAAACTCCTGTCTAGGTCTTCTGTCATTTTGGGGAGGGGGGTTTGTGTGTGTGTGTGTGTGTGTGTGTGTGTGTGTGTGTGTGTGTGTGTGTGTACTCACCTATTTGTACTCATCTATTTGTGCTTGCAGGATCGAGCATTGACTCTTGGATCCCGCCTTTCCAGCTATCGGTTGTTTACAGCAATGACTCCTGTCCCATTTCCATATCATACCTAGTTTTAAAAGTATGAATAGTATTTGCTTCCACAACCTGTTCCCCAAGTGCATTCCATTTTTCCACTACTCTCACGCTAAAAGAAAACTTCCTAACATCTCTGTGACTCATCTGAGTTTCCAGTTTCCACCCATGTCCCCTCGTTCTGTTATTATTACGTGCGAACATTTCATCTATTTCCACTTTGTCAATTCCCCTGAGTATTTTATATGTCCCTATCATATCTCCTCTCTCCCTTCTTTTCTCTAGTGTCGTAAGGTTCAGTTCCTTCAGACGCTCTTCATATCCCATCCCTCGTAACTCTAGGACAAGCCTCGTCGCAAACCTCTGAACCTTCTCCAGTTTCTTTAAGTGTTTCTTCAGGTGGGGGCTCCATGATGGCACGGCATACTCTAAGACGGGTCTCACGTAGGCAGTGTAAACCGCCCTAAAAGCCTCCTCATTTAGGTTTCTGAATGAAGTTCTAATTTTCGCCAGTGTAGAGTACGCTGCTGTCGTTATCCTATTTCAGCCCGTCCTCCAAAAATGGGGTGGTAAATGTAAGAAGACAAATAAGTGCGATTATGTACTATTCATAGCAGTTAGGAATTGTACTTATTTTCACTTAGTATTAAATCGTACTGTCAAATATATTGTGAATATTTGAGTTTACCTGAAAAACTGAATAGAAAACCACAACCTCACCTAACCGTCTTAGTTTTTGAAGATAATAATTTTATTGCTTCTTAATTACAATTAGTACTTAACCTATAGCTATATTGATATTACAGTTTTATAAAACTAATAAAACAAAACTAAAATATATCAATAAATTGTAAAGAAACTCAGGATATTTTAAAATTTTGTATAAAATCTACATTGTTTAATAAACCTGAAAAAAATTCCTAATATTTAAAACTTGCATATGACAAGTTGATTATCATCATTAATCAGTTGTTATTAATCATTAATCAGTTGTTAATCAGTTGTTAATCATTAATCATTAATCATCAGTTGATTATCATCATTAGGCACCGGAAGCAGTAGCACGTCGCGCTCACAGTGAGATTTAGGCGATACGCTGTTTGAGCGCCCCCGCACCTGCACCCACCTGCCTCTGCATTATTGCAGCTACATGGGACCACCGTTTTGAGGCATCTGACATCACAGCCACCACAGTGATCCAACAGCATGGATTCAACAACAGCCAGAGATGCAGAGCGCTAGTAGCACCTGTTGCTAACTTGCAAGGTCAGGGCCGCTTGGTCGGCCCAGACGAGCATACTCTCGTGGTAACCCTACCTGGGGCCACATCCTTATCGTGGTAACCCTACCTGGGGCCACAATCTTATCGTGGTAACCCTATCTGGGGCCACAGCCATCTTCCATCCAAGGCAACACCCAGGCAAACTGGCACACACTTCTTTTCAGGCAACGACGGCTCTTCCTCTCGACGTGTTCACGGTTTAGATTACAGCTTTATCAGTGAGATAGCGTGCAAAGATACATTACCCTAATGGGCCAACCCGTACTGCCACTCTGAATAAAACCAGGGACAGCTGGATGGCCTAACTTACGTAATGTGTATTGCCGTGTATAGCACTCTTTCTCTCCTCTGCTAAACATTTCTTCCTCTTCAGGCCGGGACCTACCCCCTGTGCGGTGAAAGTGCAGTGGGGTATTCGTCCTTTCCTCCCAGGTGGGGCCACAGCACGTGCTTGCGCCCTGTGTCTCCCTGCCTGGCTTGTTTGCTATGCCGATCCACTGCTAGAACCTCGTGATAGTGCGAGTCAACTAGCAGTGGGGGTTGCCCTTGAGTAACACCTTCAGGACTCACGAATACTTTGTATTTGTGCCGAACCGGGTTCAATTAGCCTGCTAGGAACCCGGAATTACGCCTCTGACAACCGAGCTCCAACCCACAGCTCACGAGCCTAAGATCCACAGCTCCACGGAGATCACAGCTACCCAGCTGAGTCAACCCACCACCATCTCCTCCACCAGACCACTACCTCACCTAAAATGCACTGCCTTCGCCTCCTCTATGCTCTTGATCCTCCCCTTGACCCTGACGGAATAGGACAGAAAATCTACATGATCACCCAGACTCCTTACACCTCCATCACCCCCATTGACAAAGGAATAAAGCTCTTTCTACCCTCTGAATCTGACCTCTATGCTTGCCTCACCCCCAAAGCCCGAACAGGACTACAGACACTAGGACTCACCCCTGCACTGACACTGGAACAGAAACATAATTGCACTGCTGTTGCCTTCAACGTAGACACCACCCTCCTCTCCACGATTACAACTTTAGACAAACAACGTACTGCCGACATCGGAAAAGCCAACAACATCATCATAGAAGATCTCTTCCACCCACCAAACACAAAGATCCTCAGAATCCGATGCTCCTCCCCCACTGAAGCTGAATCCCTCCTCACACATGGCTTTAAAGCAGACCACATTTCCATCCCACATTATAACCTCAAGATGAGCACATACCAATCCATTACACAATGCTTCAAGTGCTGTGGATTCAACCATACCACCAGGCAATGCAAGGAAAAGGAACAAGCCTGCTCCTTATGCGCCAACAAAGGACATTTCTGGAAAGACTGCACAGAAGGTTCACGATGCTGTATAAACTGTGGTGAAAACCATCCTGCCACCCACCACAATTGCAAAATCAGGGTGCAACTCATCAAGGCAATGAAGAATAAGACCCCAAACACGCTACCCCAATATCAGGCCCAGACAGCACGCCAGCTTTATCCCCAAAACCTCACTAACCAGCTTCACCGCCCCAACACACTTCCCCAAAATGCTCAAACAATACCCATCAACCCTCAAGGTAGAGGTGCCCTGCTCCCCACCCCCCCAGGTTTCCCACCTCTCCAAACCCACACCACCAGCGGACACCATCTCGCACACCACCATACTCAGGCCCCCCTCCCCCCCCTCACCCACCAACAGACGACACCCCGAGAATAGTGGCAGCTATCATAATAGCACAGATATCAGCACAAGGAGACACGAGGAAGGCAATCTCCAACATCCAACAAATCCTACTAGCAAACAACCTCCCTCCAATAGTCATCCCTCCCAGCTTGGCGTCACAACCAGTACAACCCCTAACACCTCCCCCCATCACCCCACAAGCACTTACACCACCACCACCACCACCCCTTATTACTCCCCAGACACCAAACCCAGTATCACCCCCACCCCCTATCACACTCCAGGCATCAAACCCAGTACCACCCCCACCCCTCATCACCTCCCAGACAAAAAACCCAGCACCACCCCCACCCTCTTCCCCACCCCCTATCACAACCCAGGCAACAAACCCAGTACAACCCCCACCTCTCATCACCTCCCAGACAAAAAACCCAGCACCACCCCCACTCTTCCCCACCCCCCACCACCCCCCAGGCATCAAACCCAGTACCACCCCTACACTCGCCCCCACCCCTCACCACCTCCCAGACAACAAACCCAACACCACCCCCTCCCCCCATCACCCCCCAAGCACCAAACCCAGAACCATCTACACCCTCCCCTGACACCCAGGCCTCTAACTGCTTCTCACAGACCACGCTCTCCATGACAGCTACCCCTCTTCAGTCAAAAAGGTCAAGCTCACCAAAACACAAAAGAACTCTCCAAGTGAAAAGAACAAACTCACCAAAACAAAACAAAAAATTTCTGCATGCAAGACGAACAACCCCGATACACAAGAAAACCGACCCAGCACTAAGAAGGACATCAGATACCCAGAAACATGTAACCTCCCTCACCTTAGCCCACACGCCCAACACGTCAACTCACCTCACGCCCAACACGCTAGCCAACCTCACGCCCCTAACCCAATACCACACAGGTACAAAGCCCAAAATCCCACAAAATCAGCCCCAAAACGTGTCTTTCTCAGCCAAGAGGACTAACACCTCCCCAGACCACTCCCTCACCCCTACACCAAAACTTCCTAAATTCATACCAGAAACCATGCAAAACGGACGTCATACATATCTCCTACCCAAATCTATACTTACCAAATCTATCTACACAACGAATCAATCCACAAAGGAGAACCTCTCCGGTTCAAACGCCACAAACACTCCCCCATCAAGTCAGTAAATATGAAAATCACACAATTTAACGTTAGAGCATATTACAACATCAGACACCTAATAGCTAACTTTGTGGAGAATGAAAGACCGGATGTGCTGCTACTGAACAGCACATACGTGACGAACTCTCACAAAATTAGACATTTTGGCTTCACAACATACCAATCTCCTGATGAAGCTTACGAAGGGGTTGCTATTCTAATCAAGAACACCTATAAACATGACCTCCTCACTACCAACTGGCAGCACAAACACTTCCTAGCAGTCCGCATTCACACTCAACACGGGCAGATGATCATTGGTACCACATACATTCGTCCAAACTTAGGTCTCCCCCTCCAGGACCTAAACACTCTCTTCAACCACACACACATACCAGTCTTCCTCCTAGCAGACCTAAATGCAAAACACCAAACATTCAACCATCGCCAACACAACATGCACGGTCAACAACTACACCAACTCCACCAAAACAAACACCTCACCTTCCTTGGCCCTGACTTCTAAACAACCTACGCACACAATGGAACTGGGAGACCAGATCTAATCCTCACCAACAGAGCAGGCACCCACCTACAACACTACATCACACCCGGACCCCTCACTGGCTCAGATCACATACCCATATCACTCACACTCTCCAGCAACCCCATACTCATCCCAGCCACCCCACAATATGACTATCAAAATGCAGACTGGGAAGCCTTCAAACAACACCTAAATGCCAGCACACAGCCCTACAACTTCCAAGACAAACCACACACAGGCATAGATTCCCAAATCCTCACCATCCAGAATAACATCATACAAGCAGCTGATGCTACCATTCCAAAAACTACCCACAAAACCAGATACTCCTTGTTTTCCTTCGATCAGAACAAAAAGGCTACTCTCCTGCTATCACAACAGATTCACCCACAACCTTCACAGATACAATCAAGTAAACACAGACCTCACTATACTCAAAAACCACATACTCAACAGCCTTGACCAAGACCATGCTAACAACTGGGAGAAACTCATACATAAAGCTGAAATACAAAGAACAACAACTCCACAACAATTTTGGAACTTCATAAAGAGGATCAGGGAAAACTCCTCCTCTTCTGTCTTTACATACATCACTCACAACAATCAAAACTACACCGATCCCTCAGAAGTAGTAGACATATTCAAACAACACTGGCAGGACATCTTCAATCCCCACCCCCCACAGCCAACAGCAATACAAAACATAAACAGAGTAGAAACATGGATACGACACAACCCTCATGTCATCACACTACCCTACCATTGACCTCACGACACTAGACAACTTAGAAAGTGACCTCACAGAATCAATACTACCTGAAGAAGTTAAACTCATGCTCAAGAACACCAGACGTAAAGCCCCAGGAGCCTCTGGCATTGGCCAAGCTCTCCTCAAGCAACTTCCAGACCCCCTAATCTTTGCACTCACAGACGTCTACAACGCCTCACTAGCATCAGGATATTTCTCAAGCCCATTCAAAGAAGCCACAGCAATCCTCATTCCAAAACCCCAAAAATCCCCGACAGACCCTAAGAACTACAGACCGATCAGTCTACTAGAGACATTAGGGAAAGTATACGAAAAACTCATTAATCATAAACTCAGGAATTACCTAGAACACAAAAACATATTGACAGACAAACAATTTGGCTTCAGACAACACCGCTCAACACAAGACGCACTGAACATAATAACAAACTACCTCTCCATAAATAAACACCAGAGGGCCAAGACGGCCATCATTGCAAAGGACGTCGAAAAAGCTTTTGACACTGTATGGCACGACGGCCAACGTTACAAACTCTGCACTCTGTTTCAACTATCTGACAACATGCAGAGGCTACTTTGCAGCTTTCTAACAAATAGAAAGATGCAGATCAAGTTCCTCAGCAAGCTGTCAGGCTATTTCAACCTAAATGCAGGTGTCCCTCAGGGCTCAGTTCTTTCACCAACCTTATACATACTCTATATAAACGACATTCCTGACCCAATATACTGGACATCAATGACCCTTTGCTACGCTGACGACGTAACCCAACTGATCACAGACTACACTATTAACGCCCTCACACGGAAAGCACAACAAGAAATAGACAGGGTCACCCTCTGGGAACACGACTGATGAATAAAAACAAACCCCAACAAGTCTAAAATTACATACTTTTTCTACAACAAACGACGTAACCCTGACCCAGTAAAACTCTACTCTCAATCACCAGATGCAACCCAGATCCCAAGAGTCAACAACACCACAGTACTTCGACTCACACTAGACTTTAACCTTCGCTTTCACACACACATAACACCCAAGAAAGCTATAGCCTCAAACGCTCTATCAAAACTCTATCCACTCAAACATGCCTCCCAAGCCACCAAGCTCTATTTATACAAAACACTTATTCTCCCACTCCTAACATATGCACCGATCCCACTCACACTTGCAGCACCAACAAATAGGAAGAAACTCCAGCGTACCCAGAACAGGGCTCTGAGATGGGTGTTCGATACCCATTGGCAGGACTTCACCACCAGTGAGGCCCTGCATGAGTGGGCGAACATCCCACCTCTGAACATAACCTGGGATACTATGGGGAAGAAACAGATTGACAGAATTCTCACCTATCATGACAACTACGACACGTTCCTCAGAAACGTCCTAAGCAGACCCAGACATACGCACAACCTCTTTAACATGATCGACGATCCACCTCCTGCTCCGTCCTTTACATAACCCCTCTCCTATAATATCGCTACTCAAATCACCAAACTTCCAACTATAGCCTCCTAACTCTTCTCCCCCCTCTTTAGGGGGGGACCAACTAGCTCCCGTTTTCTGGTGCCTTGGGTGGGGCACGATGCTGATTAACAGATCTAAGACCACATCTGGTGTGAGCCTCCAGGGCACACCCAGCTGAGGGCTGCTCTCTCCGTGGGTGCTCAGAAAAGACGAAATGTTGTCACAAAGATCCGATTCCTTGCCTTCACTGCCTAGTTTGGTCATAACGATTTCAATGCCATGCAGCTGGGTCTAGCCCTGGCACTTTACCTCATACTGAAAACCCTTCCTCTCACCCCCACTAATTCTTCCCCTATCCCCACTTCCACACTCACCCATTAGGGTGTCTTGACCTATATTTAATTCATTCATGCATTCAAGTTGATTTAGAAAACTTCATCCTAAAATTCTGAGTGTCTTAACAGAAAACAGGGAGAATTAAGTCTTAGCCTAATTATTATTTCAAGTATTTTACAGGGGATGCTTGTCAGTGATACGGGTCTGTAATTAAGTGCCTCCTCCCTATCACCTTTCTTGAAAATAGGTACGACATTTGCCTTCTTCCAGCAACTGGGCAATTCTCCCGACATAAGTGACTCATTAAAGATCATTGCCAGAGGCATGCTGAGAGCCTACGCTGCCTCTTTTAGTATCCACGGTGATACTTTGTCTGGTCCCACCGCTTTAGTTGCATCTAGAGTTGTCAACTGTTTCATTACCTCCTCTGCTGTCACCTCTATATCTGATAGTCTTTCGTCTTTGGTAATCTCTTCTAACAATGAGAGCCCACAGGGGGAAGGGATGGGAGGGCAGAGTTGGTGGGATGGTGGGGCTTCTTGAGAGGCTAGGGAGGGAGGCTGAGTGTATATGTATGGGTGCGTGCCTCCATGTGTTTTGTTTTAATGTGCATATATCTTATCTATTAGGTCCACTACTGATCATTCACAAGATGCACCCCACAACATTTGTCTGACGATGTCCAAACGCTTCTTTCCTGCCTGGGGAAATGAGCCCTTGTTCCTTGGTTGTGAGCTAATGTCGTACCCCACTGCTGTAGTGAGATGGAAATAAAATTCTATACATTCCGGCACAACATCAAGGAGATGGTAATGCTTGTTCTCTCCAGTTTAGTACTTAACATTCAGACTCTTAAAGACATCAAAGACAAAACTCCTCACGAGTTTCCAAGCAAATGATGCAATTTTTTTCGCGACGTTAATTGAGAGGCAAAATGCTCCACTTTAATTAGTGAAGGCTGATTTTTTTTTATAAAAAAAGAAACATAAATTTGACATGTTGCTGTATTAAGAAGTTACACACTATTGAGCGCATTAAGACAACCAATTTAGAAAGTCGTCGGTGTTAATAAGGCTTTCTTATAATAATTTTTCAAGTGAAGTATGCAAGTCATACACCAATAATAATAGGACTCACAGCAACTACTCGGTCAAACGATCAAAAAATAGACTGTTGGGCTCAAATGGATCATGAAAGAATGTAAGAGTAATTAAAAACCGATCCTAACTTCCCAAAGGAATTCTGGGCCTAATATGTGCTATATTAAGCCTATTATAGTACATACATGTGCAACATGGAATGTTTACATATTGTTTTACACAAAACTTATAGAACAAAACGTGACCATGTTGGCTGCAAAAGATTATCTTGACCGTTCGACGAAATATTTGTATGAGTACTGTCAATACAGAGGGAAGGATTGGTAGAATAATGTAATTCCTATGCAGAATTATTTCCCATGCTCAAAATAATTATTTATTTTTTAATGAGCAAAGCAAATCATTTTTACCTTATTTAAATCTTCCAGATTTGTGCCATAAAACATTATTCTGTTAGGGAAAATAGACTCAATTTGACGACTTTTTATCTAAGAACATAAAAAATACACAAAGAGCAATCTCACTAACGTGAAGTATCAATGAGAAAATCCGTAGCAGCAGTGATGAGGATTCGAACCTAAGCGGTGGGTGCTCCGACCCAAACGCCCCAGACAGTCAGGCAGTCTAGGGCTTGTGCGTTGGACTACCCAACTCATAAGTTCGAATCCTCATCACGGCTCCTACGGATTTTAAAATAAAATATATAATTATTGCAAAACTGGGCTCTACATATTAATCTGAAACTCAGAGATAATTATTATTAATTTTAATCAGTTTTAAAATGAAGACATAAGTTTGGCTCAATAAGAAAAAAATATTAGAAACCCCATAATTAAACCAGCTACCTCAAGTAATTACTCCACACTGTAAATCAGATGCCAATTGTCATTAGGAAAGACTACACCCGGATCCACTAATAACTACCCCACACTACACCAGGTGCCACAAGTAACTACCCCACACTACACCAGCTGCCCACAAGTAACTAATCCACACTACACCAGGTGCCACAAGTAACTACCCCACACTACACCAGCTGCCCACAAGTAACTAATCCACACTACACAAGCTGCCACAAGTAACTAATCCACACTACACAAGCTGCCACAAGTAACTAATCCACACTACACAAGCTGCCACAAGTAACTAATCCACACTACACAAGCTGCCACAAGTAACTAATCCACACTACACCAGCTGCCACAAGTAACTACCCCACACTACACCAGCTGCCACAAGTAACTAATCCACACTACACAAGCTGCCACAAGTAACTAATCCACACTACACAAGCTGCCACAAGTAACTACCCCACACTACACCAGCTGCCACAAGTAACTACCCCACACTACACCAGCTGCCCACTAGTAACTACCCCACACTACACCAGCTGCCCACAAGTAACTACCCCACACAACACCAGCTGCCCACAAGTAACTACCCCACACAACACCAGCTGCCACAAGTAACTACCCCACACTACACCAGCTGCCCACAAGTAACTACCCCACACTACACCAGCTACCCACAAGTAACTACCCCACACAACACCAGCTGCCCACAAGTAACTACCCCACACTACACCAGCTGCCCACAAGTAACTACCCCACACAACACCAGCTGCCACAAGTAACTACCCCACACTACACCAGCTGCCCACAAGTAACTACCCCACACTACACCAGCTGCCCACAAGTAACTACCCCACACTACACCAGCTGCCCACAAGTAACTACCCCACACAACACCAGCTGCCCACAAGTAACTACCCCACACTACACCAGCTGCCCACAAGTAACTACCCCACACTACACCAGCTACCCACAAGTAACTACCCCACACTACCCCAGCTGCCCACAAGTAACTACCCCCACACTACACCAGCTGCCCACTAGTAACTACCCCACACTACACCAGCTGCCCATTAGTAACTACCCCACATTACCACCAGCTGGCCACTAGTAACTACCCCACACTACACCAGCTGCCCATTAGTAACTACCCCACATTACCACCAGCTGGCCACTAGTAACTACCCCACACAACACCAGCTGCCCACAAGTAACTACCCCACACTACACCAGCTGCCCACAAGTAACTACCCCACACTACACCAGCTACCCACAAGTAACTACCCCACACTACCCCAGCTGCCCACAAGTAACTACCCCCACACTACACCAGCTGCCCACTAGTAACTACCCCACACTACCCCAGCTGCCCACAAGTAACTACCCCACACTACACCAGCTACCCACAAGTAACTACCCCACACAACACCAGCTGCCCACAAGTAACTACCCCACACAACACCAGCTGCCCACAAATAACTACCCCCACACTACACCAGCTGCCCACTAGTAACTACCCCACACTACACCAGCTGCCACAAGTAACTACCCCACACTACACCAGCTGCCCACAAGTAACTACCCCACACTACACCAGCTACCCACAAGTAACTACCCCACACAACACCAGCTACCCACTAGTAACTACCCCACACAACACCAGCTACCCACTAGTAACTACCCCACACAACACCAGCTACCCACTAGTAACTACCCCACACTACACCAGCTGCCACAAGTAACTACCCCACACTACACCAGCTGCCCACAAGTAACTACCCCACACTACACCAGCTACCCACAAGTAACTACCCCACACAACACCAGCTACCCACTAGTAACTACCCCACACAACACCAGCTACCCACTAGTAACTACCCCACACTACACCAGCTGCCCACAAGTAACTACCCCACACTACACCAGCTGCCCACAAGTAACTACCCCACACAACACCAGCTACCCACTAGTAACTACCCCACACAACACCAGCTACCCACTAGTAACTACCCCACACAACACCAGCTACCCACTAGTAACTACCCCACACTACACCAGCTGCCCACAAATAACTACCCCACACAACACCAGCTGCCCACAAATAACTACCCCCACACTACACCAGCTGCCCACTAGTAACTACCCCACACTACACCAGCTGCCCATTAGTAACTACCCCACATTACCACCAGCTGGCCACTAGTAACTACCCCACACAACACCAGCTGCCCACTAGTTACTACCGCACTTTACTCGAGCTGCTCACATGTAATTAACCCACACTACAACAACTACCCACTAGTAACTACCCCACACAACACCAGCTGCCCACTAGTAACTACCCCACACAACACCACCTGGCCACTAGTAACTACCCCACACAACACCACCTGGCCACTAGTAACTACCCCACACTACACCAGCTGCTCACTAGTAATTAACCCACACTACAACAACTACCCACAAGCATCTGGATGCTCCCCATGTAGGAGACTTCCTTCTGGCTGTACCCATGTTGGCAACAAGCACGTGTTTAGATCCTGAATCCTTTCCTGTAGCAGTGGCCCTCCGCCTTGGTGCCCCAATTCACATTGAATACAAATGTATTTGCATCAAGGAGGAAGCAGACCAATATGGACTGCATGGATTGCACTGCAGAAACTCCAAGGGCTGGCATGCAAGACACAACGAGGTTGATGACATCATCAAGATATACCTTGCTTCAGCTCATTGCCCAGTGGAGTGAGAACCTTTTATCCTAGTGTACCAAAACCCGAATAACCGTGCATTTTGAGCAGATAGAATGACAATATACCTTTGCAAAAGGGGTAACCAGCTGGCGTGGGACTACACGTGTGTATCCACCCTGGCAGACACCTACATAAGTAGTGAAAATAGCCCCAATAACTGTCATTTTGCTTTTTTCAATGGACGGTCATAGGGGCAGGGGTGTTTTAAATTGTTTTCCCCGACGGGTGGTCACTGGCATAGGGCGTGTTTTCATTTTTTTTGCATCAATTATCGAGCATTCCCTCTCCTCATTTATAATTTTCCAAGATGGGAATTAAAAGGCTCCCTCCTAGTTCCTTCCATTTCGCTCAAGGGGATTAAAAGGCCGCCTCCAGTCACGCTTAAATTTTATCACTTTGGTGACCCTGCACAGACTCTGCTAATGGTCAATGACGTCATCAGCTAGGCAGTCTTCATATTCCCGGTATAAGTCCGTTTTCTGTTCTGGTATCTTTATTCCCATTGTCAATACTTATGTCAAGAGGGATTAAAAGACCGCTTTTCATCTGTTTTCTTTTTCGTCACCTCGGCGACATGCACAGGTGCATTCATCTTCACACATTAAGCCCGTCTTTCACGATAATTTATTTAACTCCATCTTCTCAATAAGCTCGTCTTTCACGATAGTTTATTTAACCCCTTCTTCCTACATTAAGCCCGTTTTTTCTTAAACCATTTCAATACTGTTTCCAAATTTCAAAGTTCATTTTATAGCTAAGATCAAATATTGAACATAAGAAATGAAATTGCAGGTCTTTGCAGGATCTCCTATTTACTTTCAATCTAGGTTAACCAAAACATCAACTGTCACTATTAGAAGAACTGCAGTAGGCCTATTCCCCATTTAATTATTACCCCCTTTTCTTCTCCATTAATGTACTTCAATCATGTCACTCTACTAATATTCAGAAGGACCTATTTGCCCCATTACTTATCTGGAACATTTATATTTATAGTGTCCAGCCAAAGATCGTTTAGTGAGCAAATGAATGGATGAAATCCACTATCTCCCATTCGTGTGAAGCAAGCGGAGTAACGCAGAGCGTGAACTAACATGCATCTCTCATGCGTCACCGTTTAGTTACAGAATCACACATAGGAACACTACTGAACTCCCTGTTGAAGTCTCTAATGGCATGTGAATATTTGGTATATAATTTTCAAAAACAAGCTATAACATCACTCAGACATGTTTATTTATTCCTCCCACACCACCAATCCCGTTTATGTCTCATTAACGCTCAAAAACACTTCACTGTACCATATATAGGGTAGACCTGGACAACCTCCCCATCCACATATAGGTAAAATAGGCCTTCTGCAGTTACTTTCATTCTTATGTTCTTATAATCTCAATAGAAAACATCATCTCCAATGAGGAGTCTTCCACTATTATGATACGTTGCTTTAGGGTGCATGATGCCACAAAGAGGTTCAAGTTAGGAATTAGTTTTGCCTTTCAATAACACAGAAGTGTGACAATCTCACAGCATTCTCACTTTTCAGGGTGGGTGACGTCATAAGTTATGCAATGATGCCTAGGCATCAACCTGCATCTTAAGTATTTTGTAAAATTTAATGTTTTAATCTATATAAGTAAAAATGGAAATGTTCGTTTGTTCAAAATCGCTAATCTCCGAAAGTTCTTCACCGATTGTCTTGAAATTTTCACACAACGTTCCCTTCGCATCTGAGCGGGTTTACATATATATATTATATAGATGTGACGTCTGTGACGGGGAAAAACATGTGTTTTTTTTTAAACTATTTTTCATGTGAGGGAAATCTTCGAAACCTCTTTACTGTTGGCTTTGAAATTTTGACACAAAATTGCATTCGGATAAGCGAGTGTTTTTATATACCTACTATATACATGCTTCACCTGTGACAGGAAAAAATATTTTTTTTTTTTTTAAACATCGCCATCTGCAGGACACAGGAGCAACACATGCTGTAATCTCCGAAAGTTTTTCACCGATTGCTTTGAAATTTTCATACAGCGCTCCATACAAATACGTGCATGTTTTTATATACCTACCATTTACTTGCCGCATCTGTGACAGTTAAAAACATGCGTTTCTTGAAAAACAGTGCCATCTGTTGCATATAAGAGCAACCACACGATATATAAAGTATGTTACGATTCCATTTCAATGTTTCCGATTGCACTGATAAATAAAATTTTCATAGATTTTGATTTACAGTCAATTTGATTTATTTTGTGTGACGTTGCGCTGGCATTGAGGAGTTTGGTTCACCACACCGTTCAACCGTTCATTTCGTGGGTATAGTTTATGTTTCTTTTTTCACTTTTTCATTTCGTTTTTTTATCGGTTCTTCTTATTTTTCAGTGCAATTGTTGGCGAAATAAAGCTGTGTCGATTGATCTGCGTTTGAATTGAAATATTTCGTTAGTATTTTTTGTTTTTGTTTTGACAAGAAAATGGACAACACGTTTATTTCACAGCAGCTAATATACAATAAACAGCTATGAATCCACCAGCTACAACGTTAACAGCTTTCTTCATGTTATGTCAATATGACACGATTGCCAAAACACTGCTGTATTCAGAAGTGCCTACGTATTACACAAGGAATGCCAGTAGAAAATCATTTGAACGACGCAAACGAGGAGACCGAGTCGACGGACAACCTTGCATATTCATATAACTACGATGGGCAGACTGCACACCGTACATCCCAATCAAGATGAATGCTTCTTTCTTCGCATGCTGTTGGTAAATGTGCCCGGTCCAACTTCTTTCCAGCCATTAAGATTTGTCAACGGCGTTACACATGCCACTTTCCGTAGTGCATATCAAGCTCTGAATTTATTGGAGAACGACCGACACTGGGATGTATGCATGCATGACGCGCCCAACACGTCACATCCAAATTAAATTCGTGCATTATTTGCAATCATATTGACCACCGGCTCTCCTTCATCTCCAACAGAGTTAAGGGAGAAATATAAACCACACATGGCTGAAGATATTTTCCGTCGAATACGAAGAAAAATGCAAATATGAACACGGATTTCACCATAGAAATCTACAACGAAGCGTTGATAATGATTAAAGTTTTATGCTTAGAAATCGCGAACAAAGTTCTAAATCAATTGGAAATGCCATCACCGAATCGATTTGCTGCTGGTTCGATCGATGTATAATTGCGTCGAGAACAATATTACAACACACGTGATCTGTTGACATATGTGCAATCAAATATTCCTAATCTAACGCTTGAGCGAAAAAGCATTTACAATCAAATAATTCAAACTGTCAATAACGGGTTTGGAGAAATCTTCTTAGATGCGCCAGGAGGAACTGTAATCCTTCCTAATTATATTGATTCTGGTAGCATTTCGATCCCAAAATAAAAAAAACCTTAGCGCTTGCATCGTCCGAAATAGCTGCGACATTGTTATCAGGTGGAAGTACTGCTACTTCGGCTTTGAAATAGCCATTGAACGTGTAATTCATGGAAAATCGCGCGTGCAACATTTCTCAAGCATCCGGCATGGTAAAAGTATTACAGAAATGTAAACTTGTTTTGGATGAATGCACAATAGCCCACAAAAAAATCGCTCGAGGCTCTTGGTTGATCATTGCAAGATTTGTGTGGAAACATCAGACCATTTGGGAACGCATTAATATTGCTTGCAGGAGATTTCAGGCAAACATTACCTTTAATTCCTTGATACAAGTCCGTCAACACTGTTGAGAAAGCAGATAAAGCGGTTAGATATCCAACAGAATTTTTGAATTCACTCGATCTGCCAGAGATACCATCACACGGACGGCAATTGAACATCTGCGTGCCAATTATCATGTTGCGAAATATCAATCAGCTGAAGCTTTGCAGCACCACGCGCCTTGCTGTAAAACGTTGCTGTAATCAGCAACGTCGTAGAAGCAACAATCTTGACAGGACCTTTCAAAGGTGAAGATGTCCTCATTCTTCGCATTCCTATGATTCCAACAGATATGTTATTTCAATTTAAGATATTGTAATTTCCTATTCGATTGGCGTTTGCAATCACCATCAACAAAGTTCAGGGCCAATCTTTAGAATTGTGCAGTTTATAAATAGACACGGAATGCTTCTCATAGGGACAATTATATGTTGCGTGTTCTAGAGTCAGCGGACCAGACAATCTCTATATCTCCACAGATAATGGAACAACAAAAAATATTGTATACACACAAGCGTTGTGAAATTAAACATATTAGAAACATGCGCTTTCTCTTTTCTTTCTTTTCTATTTAACCAGACTGAGCCACAGCAACACTTGGCGGGTACAGCAAATAAAAATGTAAATGTTCGTTTGTTCAAAATCGCTAATCTCTGAAAGTTCTTCACCGATTGCTTTGAAAATTTCACACAACGTTCCATTCGCATCCGAGCGGGTTTTATATACATATTATATAGATGTCACTTTTGTGACGGGGAAAAAAAAAGCTTTCTAAAAAAAACTGTGTTTTTCATGTATATTCATGTGAGGGAAATCTTCGAAACCTATTTTCCGGTTGCTGTGAAATTTTGACAACGTTGCATTCGAATAGGGGCGTGTTTTTCAATACCTACTATATACATGCCTCACCTGTGACAGGAAAAATATTTTTTTTTTTTTTTTAAACAGCACAATCTCTTGGACGAAAAAGCAACACACACTGTAATCTCCGAAAGTGCTTCACCGATTGCTTTGAAATTTTGACACCACGTTCCATTCGAATACGTGCGTGTTTTTATATACCTACTGTATAGATGCCATACCTGTGACAGGTAAAAACATGCACACGTTTTTTTTTTTAAAACAACGCCATTTGTTGCACATAATAGCCACACACGCTTTTCTAAATATGTTATCATTCCATTTCAATGTTTCCGACATCATTGATCAATTGAATTTTCATAGATTTTTATTTATTTATATTTAATTATCTTGCGTGACATTGCATTGGAATCAAGCTGTGTTGTTTACCATACCGTTCATTTTTTTAGTATAGTTTATTTTTTGTATTTTTTCCTTTTTTCATTTCATATTTTAACTGTTTTCTTATATTTTAGTGATGGAAACATCAGATCATTTGATGTTTCCAATTTTCTGATTGGAACATTAGATAATTTGGGAATGCATCGGACAAGGCAGTGGGGAATGGTTGCGGAGGACATGGTGATGGGAATCAGGGATGGTGATAACGAGGGGATAGAGGATGGTGAAATTGTGGGGAGAACGAGGGGATGGGAGAGTTGGGGGATGGAGGGAACTAGGGGACAGGGAAATGGAGAATGGTGGGGTGGACAAAGGGATGGTGGAGTGGGAAACGGTTGGGAGGACGAGGGGACCGGGGAGAGTGGGAATGGTGGGGAGGACTGGGAGACGGGGAAACGTTGCCGTGGCTCAGTAACACACTTGCGTTGCCGAGCCACAGCAATGAGTAGCCGGGTATAGCTAGTATATATATATATATATATATATATATATATATATATATATATATATATATATATATATATATGTATATATATATATACATATTTATCTATATATATATTATATATATATATATATATATATATATATATATATATATATATATATATATATAATATAATGTGTGTGTGTGTGCGTGTGTGTTGTACCTAGTAGCCAGAACGTCGTACTCGGCCTACTATGCAAGGCCCAATTTGCCTAATAAGCCAAGTTTTCCACAATTTATATATTTCAATATTTCTTAATGAAATGGATAGCTTTATCATTTCATATGTACGAGTTAATTTGTCAAAATTTGAGTTAAAACTAACGTAGATATATGACCGAACCTAACCAACCTTACTTATCCTAACCTATCTTAACCTAACCTATACTAATATAACTAAATCAATAATTTATATTCTTAATAAAATATAATAATTATATTTCATATAACAAATAGGAAACAATTTATTGAAATAAAAAGAAAATCACTCGGCCTAGGCAAATCGGGCCTTGCATAGTAAACCGAGAAGTGCGTTCTGGCTACTAGATACAACATATATATATATATATATATATATGTCGTACCTAGTAGCCAGAACTCACTTCTCAGCCTACTATTCAAGGCCCGATTTGCCTAATAAGCCAAGTTTTCCTGAATTAATATATTTACTATAATTTTTTTCTTATGAAATGATAAAGCTACCCTTTTCACTATGTATGAGGTCAATTTTTTTTTATTGGAGTTAAAATTAACGTAGATATATGACCGAACCTAACCAACCCTACCTAACCTAACCTAACCTATATATCTAGGTAAGGTTAGGTTAGGTAGCCAAAAAAAGCTAGGTTAGGTTAGGTTAGGTAGGTTAGGTAGACGAAAAAACATTAATTCATGAAAACTTGGCTTATTAAGCAAATCGGGCCTTGCATAGTAGGCTGAGAAGTGAGTTCTGGCTACTAGGTACGACATATATATATATATATATATATATATATATATATATATATATATATATATATATATATATATATATATATATATATATATATAATCCCGTAATCAAAATCAATACATCTCTTGGATCAAATCAATGACAAACCAGAAATCACGCTCTTGCCCTTCCCAAAGGAAGCCTGCTTATCTGAGAAGCTAAAGTCAAATTCCAAGGAAAAAATCCTCACCAACGAGGCTGAAAAAATGGGACTCTGCAGGGATGGATCCTAAGCCCCATCCTCTTCAACTGTCTCATGGAGCAATTCATGAAGCTCAAATTTCCAAAAGCCAATCTGCTAAACTATGAAGACGACTTTATGGTCATTATTCATGGCAAAGACCCCAGGAACCGTGCTCAAAAATGCCTGGACATTATCAATAGGGAAGCGGGACGCATAGCAGTGAAAATAAACAAAAAAACAAAGCAATGGCCGTTATGGACGCGTCGAGAGAATCTAAAACTGGAAACCAACTTACCAGCTTTAGAAAACATGATCAAACATCGAATAGCCACCATATCAGCAAAACGTGTTGGAAACACTACCAGGCTGTCAATCAAAGTTAGAAAACATAGATCGCTTCACAGAAACCTTCAATATGGAACAAGTGCATCGATAGATAATCTGGTTAAGTTTCTAGAGAAAGTAGACTTGAATCGGAAAATTACAAAGGAAAAAAAAAGATAGTCCATATCAACACTTTCGACAGCCTACTCCATGGGAAAAATCGAAACTAAAGATATTCATTGAAGGGTTACCAGTTTAAAATTCTTTTTACGACTCTCAGAGGCTCAGAGCAGTCATAGAACAACAAATGGAAAGCATCTCAAAACCGACAACCACTCATATCTATACAGATGGATCAGTCGATCAAGAAAGATTCTGCTGGGGCAGCAGTTTATACTAACAAACGTAAAGCTTACTGGAGCATAAATTGTGGGTGCTCAAAATTACCAACAGAATTATATACCCTGAAAAAGGCCATAAATTATGGAATCGAGAATAATTTACATGATGTCATCATTCATATCTACTTTAAATCTTCGCTCCAGGCATTGTTATTCAGCCACCACATAGATAATATGCACCTCATCACAGAAATCCCATATATAGGAAATAACGCCTACAATCTTGGGCTGTCAGTCACCCTAAATTGGATTCGAAATCACATTGGTATAGATAGTAATGAAAAGGCAAACTCACTAGCAAAAACTGCCACTGCTCTACTTGTTGTAGAGGTTAAAATACTTCAAGTTTTTCACAGATAAAGGTGCAAATCATGACGAAAATACTCTTAACTATCAAAAGTCGCCACAGAGCCAAAGTAGCGGAAGGAAGATCCACTGCTTTGTTTTACGATCAAGCCACCGAGTATTACTCTTTCAAGCCTGGCAAAATTATATCCAGACATTGCAGTAGCCATTACAGACTCAGACTGTTACAAATGCTGCTGTGTTACGGCCACTATGGGGTCGCAACCGGGTTCTTTGATGGTAGAACCAAAATGATAGCGGATTACCGACTTGCGGTCGGATACTTTCAAGAAAGTGGCTATGTAGTGCATAAAAAGGAGGGGATGAACAAAACTGTTCCTTTCATCAATGTATTATATATCTTTCCACCACCGTTAAGTATATATATGTACTCCGTCACCATAAATAATATATAAAGAACAGATAGGCTATTTCTACACCTATGTACAATCCTTTCGCTCAGGACATCAAACGTGCTCACGTGCAGAGTTCATCAATCCCCCGTATTTCTTCACTGTCCAGTAACGTATCCAACCTTACTGGGAAAAACACCGGCGAGTTCACCTATACGTGGGCTAGCCCACTGACAGTGTCATGAGGTACCTGCATCCCAATGACCGCTCTCCAGCTACTCGCTGGCAGAGTACCTCAGCCACACGCTGAGCGGGGTCACAAACCAATACAGGGGTAGCGATCCCCTGGCAGCAGTCTCTAGCGACCAGCTAGCAGCACTACTCAACAGGCACCTCCCTGTCGTCAGTCTCTCCCCTAAGCTAGTCCCAAAGGTACACCGATCTTTTCAACACTAAAGCACACTGCTTCATAGGCGGCCGCTTACTTGGTCGTTTTCAGGACCATGTAGGGAGACCGTGGACTGCCCAAGATGAACTGCTCTCTCTAGTACCGCTGCCTCCAGACATCACCTTTGTGGACACAAAAACGTCATCAATGACCTAGCCGGTACTGACGAAACTAGGAAATACCACTAACCCACTGGGGCGTTGACATTGTGCTCTGTAGCACACACTAGGTGGCGCTGGTCTTGATGCGTCACCTCACCAGAGGTCACTCACACGACCCCTCTGGCTGACCAAGGCAGGAATCTTTAGCCATTGGCAAGTACTAGATAACCACCACCAGATGGCATTGTCCGTATTATGTACTATTCCCGGGGAGTTCGGGTGCGGACTCTTAGATGGCGCTGGAACTGCCACTCTACCCCCCCTCTACTCTACAAAGGCGACGAGTCCGTAACATGTTGGTAGGTATTAAACACAATGATTAAAGAAGGTCATATCTGTGCAACAGATGCAGAGGCACCACTATTTCACTACTTACTGGAATGTAAAGCAACTGAAGCCCTACGCATCAAACTCAACATTCATCCAACAAGAGCAGCTGCATTAGATGCCAAATCCACAGCGACTACAATAGTTAGAAAACAGTTGAAGAATAGGATACACTAGTGAACACTGTGCATATATATCCGCCACGAAGATAATGCTATTAAAACAAGACTAAAACCAGTGCGCTAAAACAGAAGCGGAAAAGAAACAGGAGAAAATTAGGAAACCCCACCTACATTTAAAACTTTAACCAAAATTTCACAGTAACAAGGTTATCACGAGTAACCGAACTTAATTACGAGCTCACTATAGCCAATGTTACATGGTCATTTCGTTTTGAGTAGATAAATCTAAAACAACAACAACAACTTCTGTTACGCACAGAGATCACACTAACGTGATGCATCAAATTAACAAATCCACAAGGGCCGTGACGAGGATTCGAACCTGCGTCCGGAAGCATCCCAGACACTGGCTTAATCGACTGAGCTACGACAGGGTTAAAAGGGTTGAAACCGAAGTTCTACTGAACTTACTGGATCCCGTAGCCTCTCCGAGGCACAAACCAGGATTTTACACAACCCCCCCCCCCCCCCTTGCACCCGAGCTATGTCAATAGGCCGTTCTACTTATTGACATAGGGAGAACGGCCTATTGACATTGGCCGAGCCTATGTCAATAGGCCGTTCACCCGAGCTATGCCTATTGACATAGCTCGGGTGCAGGGGGGGGGGGTTGTGTAAAATCCTGGTTTGTGCCTCGGAGAGGCTACGGGATCCAGTAAGTTCATTAGAACTTCTGTTTCAACGCTTTTAACCCTGTCGTAGCTCAATCGATTAAGGCAGTGTCTGGGATGTTCCCACACGCAGGTTCGAATCCTCGTCACGGCCCTTGTGGATTTGTTCAACAACTTCTGTCTTTTTTACAGGCAATTCATGCCCTAGCCACTTCTTGGGTGGCTTAATCTTCATCAATCAATCTTCTGTCTACTCACTTGAGAATGAACCTTTTATGTTTGAAACGTTGTGTAAATTTACAATTCACAGAGAAATCACACTGACATGATGTATCAATAAGAAAATTCGTATGAGCCGTGAACATTATTCGAACTGATGTGCTGGGTATTCCCAGGCACACATCTCAGACAATTAGGCCACGACATGGTGAAAAGAATTGCACCCTGGGGTTCTACTGAACCCACTAGGGTTTGTGAGTCTTCCACTAAAGCAGAACCGGTGTTTTCCCCTAAATTTGATACAAAGTCCCATTGGTATAGATGGTAATGAAAAGGCAGACTCACTAGCAAAAACTACCACAGCTCTACCTGTTGGACAGGTTAAAAAACTTCCAAGTTTTTCACAGATTAAGGAGCAAATCAAGAAGAAAATACTCCTAACAATCAAAAGTCACCACAGAGCCCATGAACTCTGGCTCTTTCATCTAGGACTGTTCTGCCTCTGACGCTCCTCCTTCAATACACAGATAAATCACACTAACGTGATGTATCGATGATAAAATCCGTGGGAGCTGTGATGAGGACTTGAACCTATTCGGTGGATATTCCCAGGCACCCGGAACCTGGGATTTATTTTTTCATTTACGAAATTAGGAAATAGCATTACTACCCAGAAACAATAAGCGTGTTATATTGTGTTGTTTAAGATATTGTCAGGCCTAGTTACCTCAGACAACTAGGCCACGATATCTATCCTTAACTTTTCTATCTCTCCATCCACCTACTCATCTATCCCTCTGTCTATCCACCTCTCCATCCACTAATCTACTTGCTTCTCCCCTCCTTCCTCCCGCCCGTTCCTGTTGCCACCACTCCTCGTCCCCCTCTCTCTCTCCCAACCTTCAGCTCATCGTCCCCCATCCCTAACTAAACCCCTCCCCAATCCTGCCTTTTCCATCGTCCTTCCCCCCCCCCCCTTAAACTCTCTCTTTCTCCTTCCCCTCACTCTTCCCCCTACCCCACTAGCCTCTCCCCCACGGTCTAAGCCCCTCTTGCAGTTCATTAAAATGCAAGCGGTGCTAATGAAACTGTACAATGAAACTTTAAGGAAATAATTTGTTCTGATTACACAAAGTCTTCGGTTATCTCCACCACATTTTCTCCCTTCACCAGAATTAAATCCGTGAGAATCCGAGAGGGGGGGGGGGGGGGGGAAGGTTGAATAATTAATAATAATGCTTAAATCCTTTAACATAGGCCTACACTGATCGTTCCCCAGACAATTTTTTCTTCAAATTGGGGTAAGGCCAGTCCCAAAACTCTGGCCTCCAACTGAGGACGGACAGGCAAACATTTCCACTTTATATATATATATATATATATATATATATATATATATATATATATATATATATATATATATATATATATATACTCTGCTATATGAACAAAGGAGATAGGTGAAAGGAAAGTTGCCCAACCAGTTCTGTCCCTACTGAGATTCAAACTGTGATTTCCCTACTGTGAGTTGGGAATGAACCCAACTCTATTACCGAGATCCGAAAAGTAATAAACTAATTATTAAGAAATCTTTTGCTTCCGTATTCATCTTTATTTCACCAGTTTACTCTACTAATTTTAAATTTACAAAAAAATTTAATATTGTTACACACAGATGACCTAGGTCAAGGGCTAGGATTTGGGATGGGACTTGGGAAAGGAATGGTGCCCCACCACTTGGACGGTCGGGAATTGAACGCCGACCTGCAAGAAGCGAGACCGTTGCTCTACCGTCCAGCCCAAGTGGCTGGAGGGGGAGGGGAACGAAAGTACCAAATTTAGTCTGTGTGCAGGAATTTCCCAGACGATATTTGTGAGGCCCAACTACTTCAGCACCCGCCAGCAGAAACGTGATATCGAGAATGAGTAAAAAGAGACATAAACCCGGAAGAAAACATCTTCACTGGATGCTTCAAGGATATTCTCCGGCATCTTTAACCTCTCCAATTATAACCAAAAATAATACTTGATTAGAGCAGAGCTGTTTATTTGAACTGTTCATTACTGGCAGCTAATGAAATATTTCAAGTCAACTGAAATTGCGATATTAACCTTTATGATCAAGATCTTAACTCTTCAACACTTTCCACACAGATCACCAAATATAGAATACAACCTTTCTGTTTGCAAACAAACAAAGTATTAATATATGATGTGTGATTGGTAAATTAAAGTTGACAGCAGTTTAGCTAAACCTGCAACAAGCTTTTCTAAATGGTGATAGTGGTTGAAATTATGAGAAGATATGGTCATTATATTATATTATGGCTCTATATTATAAGCACATCCTATCCATACCAAATAAACTCATGCCTAACCTATTTCAGGAGGCATCTAACAATCCAACAACTGTTGTGTTACCAGGTAACTCTATAATATTAATTTACCACCCTATTTCCAAACCAGTATATACCTAGAGTTATATACCTAGAGTTGAGAGGGTCTAAGTTTATCCAGTTTGTAAACATTGTTTCCTTCTCTATTTGTGCTTACAAATGAACACTTCAATAATATTCACATGTATCAGAAATATTTACATTATATTTAACCATAATTTAGATTATTAAACTAATGGTATACATGCATGAGAAATTTTATGCAGACATCCATTCTTAGTGCCACTAAACATTATAAGTTTTCTTATTGTATTAATATATGTTAATTCTCCGAAAACTGACATAACAGAGCTGCCAGTCTTTAGAAGGAAAACATATGAAAAATATATCCATTACATTTCTTCATGGTTCCGAGAAGTCAAAACACGTCAATGCATCACGGTGAAAGTCAATCAGTACGACAGCAAACGTTTCATACATAAATTAGTTGGGTGTGAAAGGTCGAAAACTTTAAGAAGCTATCAAGGATCCTCCACAGATCCTGGGAATAGAAACTAGTACAGAAGTTTTAATTGCAGATGGTGATAACCAGGAGAGACGGAAACCCAGGAGCTGCCCCACCCCCACCCCCATCCACGCATACATTTACCAGAATGCAGCGCTTTGTCCGTACTGGGAAATCACTGCTAGCCTGGCAAAGAAGCATTCCAGAACGGAATTTGTGTAATTTTTGAGGCCATAATTTTTCTTTAAAATGAATAATTAAAGATACAAGTGTTACGGACCCGAGTCCAGCGTCCGAGCACGGAGCAGTGACGACATCGCCATCTGTGAGTCTGCTCCCAAAACCCCCTCCAAATGGACAGCGCCATCTAGTGAGGACGGGATATACCGGCCACAGGGGCTGGATTCCCGTCTTAATCAGCTCGTAACATAGCCGCTGCTGATCTCTGGTGAGGTGGCGATTGCTTTGAAATTTTGACACAACGTTGTATTTGAACAGGCGAGTGTTTTTGTTGACCTACCATATACATGCCTCTAATATGTGACAAGATTTTTTTTATAAACAACGCCATCTGTTGAACGTAAGAGCAACACACATTGTAATCTCCGAAAGTTCTTCACCGATTGCTTTGAAATTTTTACACAACGTTCCATTCCAATTTGCAAGACTTTTTATATACCTAACATATAGATGCCACCCCTGTGACAGGTAAAAACATGTATTTTTTTTAAACATTAGCATCTGTTGTACGTAATAGCAAATACGCAAAAATAAATATGTTTTGATTCCATTTCAATGCTTCCGATTGCATTGATAAATTGATTTTTTATACATTTTGATTTATTTTCATTTTTATTTAATTATTTTGTGTGACATTGCATTGAAATTGAGCTGTGTTGTTTACCTTACCATTCATTTTGTGAGTATAGTTTTTTTCTTTTTTTTTTCATTTAATTTTTTAAACTGTTTTTCTTATATTTCAGAGATAGGAACAACAGATCATTTAATGTTCCCAATTTTCTGATGAGATCATCAGATCATTTGGGAATGCATCGGACGAGAGAGTGGGGAATGGTGGGGAGGACGTAGGGACAGGGGGGGGGGGAATGGTTGAGAGGACGAGGGGACAAGGGAGTGAGGAATGGTTAGGTGGATGAGAGGACAGGGGAGGTGGGAATGGTGTGGAGGGGGGGGGGGAACTGAGAGACAGGGAAAGGTTGCCGTGGCTCAGCAACGCACATGCGTTTCTGAGCCACGGCAACGTGTGGCCGGGAACTGCTAGTATGTAATAAATCATTAGAGTTGTGGAAGGCTGTTAATGTGGTACCAATTTTCAAATTTGGAGATAGATTACTTGTGTCAAATTATCAGATCATTAGTTTAATATCTATTTTGGGGAAATTGCTTGAATAGATAACTGTAAAAATCATTTGCCTTCATCTTGAAGAACTTTGATTAATAAAGGATTCAGAACATGGTTTAACTAACGGCCGTTCATGCTTCACAAATTTGTTATCATTCAAGTCCAGCATAGTTAAAGTAGTTGATAGTGGAAAGGTTCGTGACGTTGTGTACTTTAACTTTAGCAAATCTTTTGATACAGTGCCACATGAAAGATTGACTAAAAAACCAGGCTCACGTTATTTGGGGGTGCTGTATTAAGATGGATTAGGGCATGGTTATATCCAAGGAAACAAAGAGTTATTATAAATGTAGTAAAGTCAGAGTGGGAAAAAGTTGTAGGTGGAGTGCCTCAATGCTCTTACCAGGGACCTCTGTTGTTTACCATATATATGAATTATTTAGATTCAGGATTGAGCAGCAATATTTTTCAATTTGCAGAGAATACGAAAATTTATATCCATTGTTTAGTTTGATATTCAAATCGAGAGGAAAATTCCGTTTTATTAGATTCTTATTCCGAGTTTAAGACTCAAAATCACTTCATATCTATCTATATAAAGAATTTATGTCCATTCGACCAAATTTCAGTATTGTGACCTAAACTGAACTGGAAACCCTAAAGGGGTCTAGCAAGAGCAAGATAAAGCTTAAGAATAATACCAGGTATTTTATTATTAATGCTTCGATAAATATTTATCTTATTTATCTTATTTCGAACATTTATGCATAGATTTTTGGGCTTTAAATTCTTACTAATCTTGATTCCTAGATCCCTTTAGCAATTAGGCTTCGCAATCTCAACACCATCTAGCTCGTATCCTGTAACACTATCATCATTACCTAATCTTATTACCATGCGTTTCCCAGCATAGAACTGCATCTGCCAGTTTTCTAACCATTTCAAAACCCTGTCTAAATCATCATGAAGGGATATTGAATCTTCTTCCAAGGCTATTTCCTGCCCAATTATTTATCATCTGCCAATTTGCCTATGATATTGCTCAACCCTGAATTGTTGTTGTTTTAGATTCAGCTACTGGAACAAAATTTCCATGTAGCACGGACTAAGGTGAGCCCGTTAAAAAAACGTAAAATTTTTCTCTCAACCCTGTATCTAGATAATGTATATATGTAGTAAACAACAGAGGTCCCAGATAGAGCCTTGAGGCCCGCCGCTACCAGCAGTTTCCCACTCGGACTTACCTTCATATATACTAAATCTTTGTTTTGTTTGATATGACTATGCCCTTATCCAACTTAAAATAACACCTCAATACTGCGAGAGTTTGGGAATTTATATGTGGAGGATAAGCACAAGTAGAGCAGTGAGAGTGGGTTCGTCGCCTGGTATGCACCCAAGCGCACAGGACGCCGGTGCAAAGTCCATGCATGGGGCCAGGACAACTGTGTGGGATGCATACATCAGACCCGATGCATACATCGGGTCTGATAGCCCGATGTATGCAGATCATTGACACTGCGGTGGCCGTCCTAGGTTTTCACTGCAAGCTTCTATGATAGCCAGTAGCTAAGTATCAGGTTGTGAGTGTACTCAAAGCTGTGACTATTAGAGACAACTGAGGTTGCTATGGCGGCTTCGACAGAGGTGTGACCTATTTATAATAATAATAATAATAATTTTTATTTAGGCAAAGGTACATACATAAAGAGATTTTACAAAGTTTGTTGGCTTTATAGATAAGAGCTAGTACATACAATGCCTAAAGCCACTATTACGCAAAGCGTTTCGGGCAGGGGGGGACCTATCTCTCTGGGGACTTATCTGGGGGGGACCTATCTCTCTGGGGACTTAGGGGGGACTTATCTCTCTGGGGACCTGCCTCAGGCGAATGAGGTCAGGTCAACTATAAGGCGTTAAGTCACATACGGTGTTCAAGGCTTCTAGAATCTTCTGCGAAATTTATCTGATAGAAGTTTCTCTGTGTTTGATCAATTAAGAAAGCTGTGATTTGATTGGCTTACACATGTCTGCATAGGCTACACAAAGGAGAGGCTCTAACTTCCATGAGACGGAGGATATGAGGTCATTTTTTATCGTGAGCCCTACCCAACAAGAGACCATTTGTCTCGACCAAGTCACAAACGTATCTGGAGATCAGAGTGAAGTTCTCGTTTGCTACAAAATCCCAAATTTTTGTCTGCAGAATCCTCAATCCGTGTTATCATTGTAGTGGATATAACAGCTAGAGGAACTTTATTAGTGTGGACAGAGCATAACTGATCCCACGTGATAAAGTGTTAAGCATTAGTAACGGATTGTGAAATTTATATTAGTCGAATCATACGCCTAATTCAAGCTGCATAATTGCCTCGCTTAACTCCATATATGTAACGGTGCTGCGAGTGACTAAAATATGCTGTAACGTCACTCGGGAGGGAATAATAGAGTAGTAGAGCTAAGTACACGAACTGTGTCAGGGTGCAACCCGTTCTCACACTTTCTTTAAGTCAATATTGACTTATTAAATAAGTGCATATATGACATACTAATTTATTGTGAATATTTTTAGTTTACCTTGAAAAGCTTCATAGAAAACTCCGACCTTACCTAACCTTCTTATTATGTTAAGATAAACATCTTATTGCTTCGTAATTACAATTATTACTTAACCTATTATAGGTATAGGTTAAGTAATAATTAAGTTAATAATAGGTTAAGTAACCTATTATAGGTATAGGTTAAGTAATAATTGTAATTACGAAGCAATAAGATGCTTATCTTAACATACTAAGAAGGTTAGGTAAGGTCGGTGTTTTCTATGAAGCTTTTCAAGGTAAACTAAAATATTCACAATAAATTAGTATGTCAAATATGCACGTATTTAATAAGACAATATTGACTATAAGAAAGTGCGAGAACGGGTTGCAGGGTGTAGCGCTATGAGCCCACGTGATTGTGTGTAATTACAGTCACGGTCTTTGCCAGTGTGTCTCGCACACAAGTCTCGCATCCCAGGGTGTGTACTGTGTGATCACACGTCCCTATCCGTCTGCACATATCAGCGAAGGGCGGCATCTGTAAGGTGGGGACACATTGCCGTAGATGAGTCAACATTGTTAGCTGATCATCGTGTTTTGTTAGCAAGGTGAGGAGGGAAGTGAGTGAGTGGAGGACAGGCCAGACTGAAGTGTTAAATTATCCCATATTGTGTTACTTGTGTCGATTCCCAGGAATCGACCATCCAGTTATTAAGATTTCATCTTAAGTCTGCAACTGACTTCCGAAGTATGTATAGCCGTATAGGAATTAAGAATATAACTGAATAAGATTAAGAATGGGGAAGTCAGTTTAGAACAAGAATTCGTCCAACTAGTTGCAAATGTTACAAATGGTATCCTGAGTGTACCCTGAGCCACGCCGGCAGCCTGTGTGGTGACGTTGTAGCAAATGTGTAATTATCTGATCACAGATTCAACACATTTAGCGTCATTTGTGAATGCAGTGTTCAGTGTAATATTTATTTCACATTGAAAGGAATCTGTGTGATTCGTTAGTACAGGTTATTTAAATGCTGTCTCAGGGTAGACTAGTGTATTAATACAAACTTAATACTTGGTCAGGGGACCTGTGGCATAGCATGGATTAGCATCCTGATGACTTAATGTTATCATTTGTTATTGTGCTATGTTTTACAGGAGTTAATGTACCTTTGTTATGTAATCTTAATTCCTGCAGAAACTGATCAAGCGACTCACCTGGCGCCGAGTTGCAAGCACTTGCCTGCGAATATTTCATTCTTGGATTTCACAAACAATTCGCTTAGGGTTTTCTCGGTGGCATCATATGTAGTGCAATCAGTTATGTAGCCGTTCACCCGCTGAATAACGTAATTTATTACAATATTAAGTTTATCCAAAGTTGGAGTAGTTTGCTATATTGTCAAAATGAAGCTTTTTAATGTGTTACTGTCGTAAGTCAGTGACGCCATTCTTTAGCAGTACTGACGGAGTTTGGATGAGTATCAAACCGTTCAGGCCGCAGGAACCACTCCATGTCCATTCCACTACTTGTCTGATCAATAAACTGATGTAATCAAACACTTCACCAAGCTTGTGGTTTTATTAATCATATATTATGAACATGATTAATCATTAATCATATTCATTTTCTTTTTCTTATAATAATCAGAAATTAGCATAACAACTAAAGCAAAATTTAAAACAAAAATGAGGAAAACCATAACGCCAGTCTGCTTTTATGAGAGTCACAGCTGATCTGACGGAGAAGATTAGTCAAATGAGAATGTAAATAATTGATAAGTCAAATGAAAATGTAAATAATTGATAAGTCAAAAGAGAATGTAAATAATAGATATGATAATATAATAGCTTGGTACAATAGATAAAACATTTTACCGCATCCCTTTTGTTTGTTCCCAAACTTTTAAAATTTACTTCACCACTTTCATTTTCATTTTCATGGGTATTGCTCTTATTTTGAAAATTTCCTTGTTTGCACCCCACCAGATCGAGATTGTTTGTTATTGTTTTTAAAACCTTTGATATCACCTTTGCTAAGATACAACCACTTGGGCTGGACGGTAGAGGGACGGTTTCGCTTCATGCAGGTCGGCGCTCAATCCTCGACCGTTGAAATGGTTGGGTACTATTCCTTTCCCCCCCCCCCCCCTTGTCCCATTCCAAATTCTTATACTGAACCTCTTCCAAGTGCTATATAGTCTTAATGGCTTGGCGCTTTTCCCTGACAATACCTTCCATCCCATGCAAAGATATCTCCTCTTCTCAGATTACTTTCTCCCATGCCATTATTCACAGTTTTAATCTTACAATAATTATAATTCCAAATTCGCCAAAGCTGCCACCCCTTCTCAGTAAAGACGTACCCCAAGCTTCACATACAGGGTGTACTTGTCTGTGTAAGGCTCCCAGGTATCCTGAGTGTACCCCAAGCATCACATACACGGTGTGCTTGCCTGTGTAATGCTCCCAGGTATCCTGAGTGTACCCCAAGCATCACATACAGGGTGTACTTGTCTGTGTAAAGCTCCCAGGTATCCTGAGTGTACCCCAAGCTTCACATACACGGTGTGCTTGTCTGTGTAAAGCTCCCAGGTATCGTGAGTGTACCCCAAGCTTCACATACAGGGTGTACTTGTCAGTGTAAAGCTCCCAGGTATCCTGAGTATACCCCAAGCATCACATACACGGTGGGCTTGTCTGTGTAAAGCTCCCAGGTATCCTGAGTCTACCCCAAGCTTCAAATACACGGTGTGCTTGTCTGTGTAAAGCTCCCAGGTATCCTGAGTGTACCCCAAGCTTCACATACAGGGTGTACTTGTCTGTGTAAAGCTCCCAGGTATCCTGAGTGTACCCCAAGCTTCACATACAGGGTGTACTTGTCTGTGTAAAGCTCCCAAGTATCCTGAGTATACCCCATGCATCACATACACGGTGTGCTTGTCTGTGTAAAGCTCCCAGGTATCCTGAGTCTACCCCTAGCTTCAAATACACGGTGTGCTTGTCTGTGTAAAGCTCCCAGGTATCCTGAGTGTACCCCAAGCTTCACATACAGGGTGTACTTGTCTGTGTAAAGCTCCCAGGTATCCTGAGTGTACCCCAAGCATCACATACACGGTGTGCTTGCCTGTGTAATGCTCCCAGGTATCCTGAGTGTACCCCAAGCATCACATACAGGGTGTACTTGTCTGTGTAAAGCTCCCAGGTATCCTGAGTGTACCCCAAGCTTCACATACACGGTGTGCTTGTCTGTGTAAAGCTCCCAGGTATCGTGAGTGTACCCCAAGCTTCACATACAGGGTGTACTTGTCAGTGTAAAGCTCCCAGGTATCCTGAGTATACCCCAAGCATCACATACACGGTGGGCTTGTCTGTGTAAAGCTCCCAGGTATCCTGAGTCTACCCCAAGCTTCAAATACACGGTGTGCTTGTCTGTGTAAAGCTCCCAGGTATCCTGAGTGTACCCCAAGCTTCACATACAGGGTGTACTTGTCTGTGTAAAGCTCCCAGGTATCCTGAGTGTACCCCAAGCTTCACATACAGGGTGTAATTGTCTGTGTAAAGCTCCCAGGTATCCTGAGTATACCCCAAGCATCACATACACGGTGTGCTTGTCTGTGTAAAGCTCCCAGGTATCCTGAGTCTACCCCTAGCTTCAAATACATGGTGTGCTTGTCTGTGTAAAGCTCCCAGGTATCCTGAGTGTACCCCAAGCTTCACATACAGGGTGTACTTGTCTGTGTAAAGCTCCCAGGTATCCTGAGTGTACCCCAAGCTTCACATACACGGTGTGCTTGTCTGTGTAAAGCTCCCAGGTATCCTGAGTGTACCCCAAGCTTCAAATACACGGTGTGCTTGTCTGTGTAAAGCTTCCAGGTATCCTGAGTGTACCCCAAGCTTCACATACACGGTGTGCTTGTCTGTGTAAAGCTCCCAGGTATCCTGAGTGTACCCCAAGCATCACATACAGGGTGTACTTGTCTGTGTAAAGCTCCCAGGTATCCTGAGTGTACCCCAAGCTTCACATACACGGTGTGCTTGTCTGTGTAAAGCTCCCAGGTATCGTGAGTGTACCCCAAGCTTCACATACAGGGTGTACTTGTCAGTGTAAAGCTCCCAGGTATCCTGAGTATACCCCAAGCATCACATACACGGTGTGCTTGTCTGTGTAAAGCTCCCAGGTATCCTGAGTCTACCCCAAGCTTCAAATACACGGTGTGCTTGTCTGTGTAAAGCTCCCAGGTATCCTGAGTGTACCCCAAGCTTCACATACAGGGTGTACTTGTCTGTGTAAAGCTCCCAGGTATCCTGAGTGTACCCCAAGCTTCACATACAGGGTGTACTTGTCTGTGTAAAGCTCCCAGGTATCCTGAGTATACCCCAAGCATCACATACACGGTGTGCTTGTCTGTGTAAAGCTCCCAGGTATCCTGAGTCTACCCCTAGCTTCAAATACACGGTGTGCTTGTCTGTGTAAAGCTCCCAGGTATCCTGAGTGTACCCCAAGCTTCACATACAGGGTGTACTTGTCTGTGAAAAGCTCCCAGGTATCCTGAGTGTACCCCAAGCTTCACATACACGGTGTGCTTGTCTGTGTAAAGCTCCCAGGTATCCTGAGTCTACCCCAAGCTTCAAATACACGGTGTGCTTGTCTGTGTAAAGCTTCCAGGTATCCTGAGTGTACCCCAAGCTTCACATACACGGTGTGCTTGTCTGTGTAAAGCTCCCAGGTATCCTGAGTGTACCCAAAGCTTCAAATACACGGTGTGCTTGTCTGTGTAATGCTCCCAGGTATCCTGAGTGTACCCCAAGCTTCACATACACGGTGTGCTTGTCTGTGTAATGCTCCCAGGTATCCTGAGTGTACCCCAAGCTTCAAATACACGGTGTGCTTGTCTGTGTAATGCTCCCAGGTATCCTGAGTGTACCCCAAGCTTCAAATACACGGTGTGCTTGTCTGTGTAAAGCTCCCAGGTATCCTGAGTGTACCCCAAGCTTCACATACACGGTGTGCTTGTCTGTGTAAAGCTCCCAGGTATCCTGAGTGTACCCAAAGCTTCAAATACACGGTGTGCATACCTGTGCAAGGCTCCCAGATGTATGAGTGATACTGAAGTACTAATGTACTGTTTCTCGAATCCTCATATTCTACCAGTAGCTCTCGGCGTCTGCTTCCTGTTGTGAGAGAATGGTCTCTAAGGATTCTCCCACAGCTGACTTTAATGGCTCATTGCAGTGCACAGTGCACCGATCTTCGTGCACAAGCCCTATCTCTGTTAACCCTGGATAGTAAACTGGCATGTTGGGTATCTACAAAATGCCGACTTAACCGGGAATACGTTTATAATACGGAGGCCGCCGTATGTCCAGGCATGAAGTAGATACAGGAAAGTTACTGGCCATAGGGTCAGAGAGCACATTGGCTGGTGCCAGCGTGAGAGAGACGCCAGCGAGGCGACAGGACAGTCTGACCTCTGGGGTCAGCCTCAACCTGAGTGATGGAAAATAACAACTCTGACGTGGTCGTGACGTATTCATGACATCACCTCTAATAATGATCAGGGAACGATCAATATGATTGGTTCCCGCGCATTTGCTGCAATGCTATTGGTCAAATTGTAATCCCTTGTATGTGTCCCACGAGATGCCCTGAGCCCCAGGCAAAAGCATTCACGTGAGGAAGCCCTTGCAGGGAGGACGTGTCCTGTTCTGTCTATCGGCCAATAGACAGAACACCGTCTATTATTCACCGTCTAGTTAAACTCAGCGTCTTTTCGATATATCAAAGCTCTCCCGGAATCGCGACTGTGAATATATTGTTTAGAAGCCCAGTGAAAAAATCACCAGAGCGAAACAGACTGGTATCAGGTAACCCTTATCTTGAGGTTATCTTGAGATGATTTCGGGGCATTTTAGTGTCCCCGCGGCCCGGTCCTCGACCAGGCCTCCACCAGGCCTCCACCCCCAGGAAGCAGCCCGTGACAGCTGACTAACACCCAGGTACCTATTTTACTGCTAGGTAACAGGGGCATAGGGCGAAAGAAACTCTGCCCATTGTTTCTCGCCGGCGCCTGGGATCGAACCCAGGACCACAGGATCACAAGTCCAGCGTGCTGTCCGCTCGGCCGACCGGCTCCCTTGGTGACAAATAGAGATCGTCTGTAAGTGACCTAGAGTGAACTAAGGAGTGCTGGTGCCTAAGTAACCTCTGTGTGTAACTTTAACACAGAGTACCTCATGGTATCATATAATCAACCGCCAGCTGCCACTCGGTCCAGAGCGTGTAGCTAGTACCTCGGTACCTCGGTACCTCGGTACCTCGAGCCGCCAGCCGTCCTGCCTCACAGTACTACGTGACTTCACCACCCTTACTCATCACCAGTGCCATCAGTGTGTGTGCGTGTGTCTGTCAGACATACAGTGCGCCCTCCTGCGAGTATCCCCCGTGTCCAGTACGGTTTGTGGGAAAGCCTGTCGTCAATGGTCTCGCGTCATAATGAGGAAACCAGCCGTCAGGCCACCTATGAGTTCTTGCATAAATGTGCCTGAGTGAGTGAGTGAATAAAGAGAGGTACCCTACTTGTAAGTACAAGATCTTGTCACTGTTTTATTGTGCCTGTCTGTGTTGATCTGAGGGATCAACCACAGTTCTCACCTACTCATACCTGACACAGGTTATAGGTGAAGGCACCCGACTGTGTATGCGTGCTTATCTGTGTGGTACCATGACATTACACTCCTCTGTGAATGTGAGCTTCAAATACACCACACATTTAGTATCGTGCGATATTATTATTCTGCATGTTATTGCCTGTCCCATTGACAGTGCCGAATCTGGCTAATCGACTCGGATCCACGAGTGGATCCGAGTCGATTAGCCAGACGTCAAGAGTCTTGCTAACGCAACCATAGCCTTTCTGACACCAATCTAAAGTAAGTCAAGCACCCTTTGTATTAGTGGTTAAGTTAGTAAATAAACTACTGTTAAGCTCTATGTGGTGTTTCCGTTGAACAACTTCTGAATACTGCGAACCATTTACTCAAGCCTTCAGCTCTAGGTGTCTTCAACACCGAGTTGCCTATATTCCCTAAACTATAAATGTGATGAGGACCCTGGGAGTCCCTCAAAGTGTTAAATCATTGAGAAAATTCCAACGATCAACGTGAACCAGGACCAGGTGAGGCTAGTCTGAGAAGAGACCCTCAAGGACTCTAAATCGACCTTGCTCCCAGGCCCTGTACGGTTGCTCTCGTATTTTCTCTGCTGATTCCGACAGCTTCGTGAAGCATCTGACACATGTACATTGGCGACGTACGCATTGCAGTGGGGAAAGCAAAATAGAAAACCCCACACCTGTCAACTCTCCACCTGACTCCTAGTTTACTTCTATTCTCGTATCCTGGCTAGTCACGAATTCATTCAAATGTCTCATTGAAAACTGTTAATGCCTGATAAATGTAGAGGTGGAAATTGTTAAATTATTGAAATTGTTAAAAGAGATGAATTATCTAAAACGTATTTAAATATCCTAAATATTTATATGACATGTGTTTGGGTATTTACCTATCAGTGTCTACTGGGGAGTGAGGTCTAGCTCTTTATGCCCCGCCTACTGGCCGTGTACTTGCTGTGTTTCAACTTAACTACTCTTATTTTCAAATTCTTTGTCAAATCGGGACTTTAAGTTGTGGATAGAGGTGGCTTCCACAGCTTTTGTCTTTTAAAGCATTTCACATGTTAAATACTCCACATGACTCCCACTATATGTACAGTGGGCGCGTACTTCTTTACTATTTATTTTTTTTTGCTCATTTACATTTCATGCTGCCACCTGTGCCCTCGTGTCCTACTTTCTCTCATTGTGATCACACTTTCACGCTTTGGCTCTTTATAAAGAGGAGATGACTCGTATGGGTCAAAGGGCCTTTTGAAAAATTTCTTTAATTCTAATGTTCTTTTGACATGAACAATAATGAGGTTAGGAAACAAAGACTTTAATTATACGCATTTAACCTCAGGGATAACAGCTACTTGAGAATTCACCAGCTGGCAACAGACGACTGACTTCGGGAGACTCTTTTACCCTCTGAAGTTTAAACATAATCGTTGTTTCAAGTTTGTCGAAGACTGTGGTTTGACCCTAGTTTATTTGGACCAGGAACCTGTATATTTAGATGTTATCTTTTAGCCTAGCAAGTGTGCCATCGCTCTCGAGGGTGGGTGTGTAGTAATAGAACCGATGGGTATGTCGAACGAACTGGCGCTAAGTGATTGTTTTGACACGTGTCTGGCCGCACGACCTTGCTGTCCGCTAGATAAGAGCTTGGTAATGTTGTGTTCTTCCTCCATCTAGAGCGGCTGTGACTCCATTTACTGAGATGCCTGGTCTACCTTCAGTAAATCTGTTACATTTATTCAGTCTTTATCGCTGTTCCTTCCTTCAATAAGGAATCAGTGTGTTTCTCTTCAGCAAGAACTAGACTCATTATGGCCTTTACATCTGCAAGAACCACAGGTTGCTACATCAACAAGAGCTTCTGTTCTCTACATCATCAACGTCTCCACTCCTCAACGTCATACGTCAGAGAGAGCTGCTGCTTGATACGTTAACAAGGCCTCTGATCCCTACGGGAGCACGAGCTCCTGCAAGAACAGTGAGGAATGTGAGGCCAATATTGAGATCTTTCATCTTTGAGATCGCTTGAGACGCTAATGTCCTCCGAGTCTCGTATTCCCTTCAATCATCCCAAGCGCTGAGTCAGCATGAGAGGTTGTTTTCACCTATTTCTACTCATCTATTTGTGTTTCAGGTGTTGCGCTCCAGCTGTTGAACTCCCATTTTAACCTACCCGTCGTTAAATGTAATAAATCCTGATTAAAATATGCAATCACATAGTTTGCTTTCTTATCTTGCAATTTGCTTACTTCTATGGCGCTAAATGAGTACTTTTCACCCCTCTTTGACTCGAATTTGTTTCTAGAATTTTCCCATATCCTCATGCTTTATTAATATTCATTGTGAACATTTCCTCTTTTCCATAATTTAATTTGATTAAGAATTTTATAACCTTATCCTATCCATTCTATCTTTTAATTTTTGTTGTTTCATTTGGCTCAGTTAAAATGAAATAAAATAAACATTTTGTCAAGCATGACCCAAAGTAGTTACGAAACGAACATCGTTGCAACCATCCGCAACTTTTCAAGTTTTCTTATGTCCACTTTAACGCGGGAGATCCACGATTCACTGGAGCTGGTCTTATAAAGGTAGCGTATGGCACTCTGAATTCATTCTATTTGAGGTTTCTGAAGGTTTTCCTGATGTTTGAAGAATACCGCTGAAATGATCCTACTAATATAAAATTGTTAGCTTGTCTGTAATCTTTTGTGTACACAAGATGTTTCTTAATTGTGAAGGTCGCGTGTGAAGGCCTAGACACGCGCACAGGATCAAGGACAGCCTTAATATGATCATCATACAGTTCAATCCAAATTACTTATGTATGTCAGCTTGTTCTGACGTATATTAAAACTCGAATTACTGTCTAATTTGCCTATCAATATGATAGAACATATATTTCTTGGTGTGGTTATTTGATAACAGTTTCTGATTTAATTTGTCATCCATACTAAAGTGCCTGCAAAAATGTCAATCTTTTTGTGTAAACAAGTGTAACTAATTCCTTACTTCCATTTCTAATACTAGTGGGTACATGTATAATATACCTTAGCTGTTGGTGTTCTCTTGGTTGCCATTATCTCGAGAACCCTTGACAAAAATCCCAATTGCTTTCTTATTTTTACCCAAACATGTTCCCTATACTTTACTGACTCTTCTGGCAAGTTCTCAGCTTTTGGTTACCAAACAACACATCAGACAATGAAGAAATGACGATGCTTCGGTCCGTCAAGGACCATTGTCAAGACGTGTAATCCATTTCATCTATTACACGACTTGATAATGGTTCACGAAGGACCGAAACGTCGTCGTATCTTCATTTTCTGATGTGTCGTTTGGTCAGCATATCTTCAGCCACGTTATTGTGACTCATAGTCTGCGTGTGGCTGTTCCTCCACCACTGTACACTTATTCAACTATTCGTTATCAGTTTTATCACTAACAAATTATCCCTGCAAATTACTTGATCTTAGGCTGCTTATTACGGCCTCCGAAAACGTATCTTATCCCATGCGTTCTCATCATAATTGCCATAAAAGTTATCCAAGACCTCAGTAAAAGCTTCGGCATTGTGTGTCTTGCCCAGAGCTTACACCAGTTAGCCAAGCCTTCTTTAAGGATATATATATATATATATATATATATATATATATATATATATATATATATATATATATATATATATATATATATATATATATGTCGTACCTAGTAGCCATAACGCACTTCTCAGCCTACTATGCAAGGCCCGATTTGCCTAATAAGCCAAGTTTTCATGAATTAATGTTTTTTCGACTACCTAACCTACCTAACCTAACCTAACCTAACTTTTTCGGCTACCTAACCTAACCTAACCTATAAAGATAGGTTAGGTTAGGTTAGGTAGGGTTGGTTAGGTTCGGTCATATATCTAAGTTAATTTTAACTCCAATAAAAAAAATGACCTCAAACATAAAGAAATGGGTAGCTTTATCATTTCATATGAAAAAAATTGGAGAAAATATATTAATTCAGGAAAACTTGGCTTATTAGGCAAATCGGGCCTTGGATAGCAGGCCGAGTACGACGTTCTGTCTACTAGGTACAACATATATATATATATATGTCGTACCTAGTAGCCAGAACGCACTTCTCAGCCTACTATGCAAGGCCCGATTTGCCTAATAAGCCAAGTTTTCATGAATTAATGTTTTTTCGACTATCTAACCTACCTAACCTAACTTTTTCGGCTACCTAACCTAACCTAACCTATAGAGATAGGTTAGGTTAGGTTAGGTAGGGTTGGTTAGGTTCGGTCATATATCTACGTTAATTTTAACTCTAATAAAAAATATTGACCTCATGCATAATGAAATGGGTAGCTTTATCATTTCATAAGAAAATAATTAGAGAAAATATGTTAATTCAGGAAAACTTGGCTTATTAGGCAAATCGGGCCTTGCATAGCAGGCTGAGAAGTGCGTTCTGGCTACTAGGTACGACATACATATATATATATATATATATATATATATATATATATATATATATATATATATATATATATATATATATATTAGTATATTTTGGTAGCAGTCTTTCCTGTAGACATATATTATTAAATATGACCGAAAAAGTAAGATTAATAATTCTAACACGAATTTTCTCAATCTTTCGTACATTTCGCTTCACTGTTGGAGGTAAATCAAAAATCAATTCTCCAAAATTCATTTTTATTTCTAGTCTGACGCGACACGAGCGCGTTTCGTAAAACTTATTACATTTTCAAAGACTTTAGTTCACAAATACACAACTGAATAGAATTTACGCATCTCCGATTTTATATCTACATTTGAGTGAGGTGGAAGGGGTGATGTGGCATTAACACAAGACAGAACAAAATGTGGTATTAATAGGGTATTAATTTCATCAACACAAGACAGAACAAGAGTATTAATAGGGTATTAATTTCATCAACACAAGACAGAACACGAAACAATGGATATTGAATAGAAGTGTTTGTAGAAAGCCTATTGGTCCATATTTCTTGATGCTTCTATATTGGAGCGGAGTCTTGAGGTGGGTAGAATATAGTTGTGCAATAATTGGCTTAATAATTGCAATAACGCCAAGAAATCCGGACTCCACCTGCCAAAGATCATTGGGGAATATAAACCTGGATATGCATATGGAAATGTCAAGACGCACAAGCCTGGAAACCCACTTCGGCCAATCATTAGCCAGATACCCACACCCACGTACAGACTGGCGAAGCGACTCAACGGCCTGCTGACTCCTTATGTTCCTTGCGCCTTCAGCCTGAAGTCTCCAAAGGAATTTGTTGACTTACTGCGGGGCACACGGGCCACAGGGATAAGAGCCTCGTTGGACGTAGAATCGCTGTTTACCAACGTACCTGTGGACGAGACAATCGGAATGATAGCCGACAGAGTGTATCGTGATCCAGCCTGTACTCCTCTTGACATACCAGAAAATATTCTGAGGAAACTACTCCAAGCTTGTACTAAAGAGGCACCCTTCTTGAGCCCGGATGGGCACATGTATAAGCAAGTAGATGGGGTCGCCATGGGTTCTCCCCTAGGTGTCCTGTTTGCAAACTTCTACATGGGTACCATCGAGCAAAAAGTCTTAGTCGACATGAACTTGAAACCGGCCATATACTGCAGGTATGTTGACGACATTTTTACACAGGTACCTGATGTCAGACATCTGCAGGAGCTGAAGGAGGCATTTGAGCAGAGTTCCGTGCTGCGTTTCACTTACGAGATGGAAAAGGTTGGGAAGCTGCCCTTTCTAGATGTAACAGTCATGGAAAAGGGCGGAGGTTTCCACACTGCAGTCTACACTAAGGAAACAAACATAGGAATGTGCCTAAATGCCAACAGCGACTGCCCAGACAGGTACAAGAGGAGTGTTGTTAACGCATATGTCGACCGTGCTCTCAGCCACAGCTCAGAATGGAAGCAAGTCGACGAAGAACTCTGTAGGGTAAGGCAGGTCCTAGTCAATAACGGCTTCTCCAATGGTTTCGTCGAAGACATCATAAGAAGGAAAGTGAAAAGCCATGCAACCTCTGAAGAGACAACTAACACAACACCTATACCCCCTATTAGACTATTTTACAGGAACTTCTTTTCCACAGCTCATAAAACGGAGGAAAGGGTCCTGAAAGATATTGTTAATAGAAACGTTATCCCTACAGACAAAAATCAGAGGATACAACTGACGATTTACTATAAAACCAGAAAAACGGCCAGCCTACTCATGAGAAACTCTCCAGACACAAAACAGAACGCTTTAAAAGAGACTAACGTCGTCTATGCCTTCAAATGCCCTCTTGGGGACTGTAAGCTCCAAAAAAACCAGTATATAGGCAAGACAACAACATCTCTTTCTAGGCGTTTAACGATGCATAAGCAACAGGGCTCCATTAAGGAACATATAATCTCTTCCCACAACCAAACCATCGCCAGAGAAATCCTAGTAAACAACACAGAAATCATCGATAGATACAGCGATAGCAGGCGGCTTGACGTTTGCGAGGCACTACACATCAAGAAGTCAACACCAGCAATCAACAGCCAATTATTGCACAACTATATTCTACCCACCTCAAGACTCCGCTCCAATATAGAAGCATCAAGAAATATGGACCAATAGGCTTTCTACAAACACTTCTATTCAATATCCATTGTTTCGTGTTCTGTCTTGTGTTGATGAAATTAATACCCTATTAATACTCTTGTTCTGTCTTGTGTTGATGAAATTAATACCCTATTAATACCACATTTTGTTCTGTCTTGTGTTAATGCCACATCACCCCTTCCACCTCACTCAAATGTAGATATAAAATCGGAGATGCGTAAATTCTATTCAGTTGTGTATTTGTGAACTAAAGTCTTTGAAAATGTAATAAGCTTTACGAAACGCGCTCGTGTCGCGTCAGACTAGAAATAAAAATGAATTTTGGAGAATTGATTTTTGATTTACCTCCAACAGTGAAGCGAAATGTACGAAAGATTGAGAAAATTCGTGTTAGAATTATTAATCTTACTTTTTCGGTCATATTTATTAATATATTTATATATATATATATATATATATATATATATATATATATATATATATATATATATATATATATATATATATATATATATATATATATATTATTAAATATGACCGAAAAAGTAAGATTAATAATTCTAACACGAATTTTCTCAATCTTTCGTACATTACGCTTCACTGTTGGAGGTAAATCAAAAATCACTTCTCCAAAATTCATTTTTATTTCTAGTCTGACGCGACACGGGCGCGTTTCGTAAAAACTTATTACATTTTCAAAGACTTCACAAATACACAACTGATTAGAACGTATCTCTGATTTTATATCTACATTTGAGTGAGGTGGGAAGGGTGATGTGGCATTAACACAAGACAGCACAGGAGGGGATATTAATAGGGTATTAAAAGTATCAACACAAGACAGAACAGAAACAATGGGTATTGAATAGAAGTGTTCGTAGAAAGCCTATTGGTCCATATTTCTTGATGCTTCTATATTGGAGCGGAGTCTTGAGGTGGGTAGAATAAAGTTGTGCAATAATTGGCTGTTGATTGCTGGTGTTGACTTCTTGATGTGTAGTGCCTCGCAAACGTCAAGCCGCCGGCTATCGCTGTATCTATCGATGATTTCTGTGTTGTTTACTAGGATTTCTCTGGCGATGGTTTGGTTATGGGAAGAGATTATATGTTCCTTAATGGAGCCCTGTTGCTTATGCATCGTTAAACGCCTAGAAAGAGATGTTGTTGTCTTGCCTATATACTGGGTTTTTTGGAGCTTACAGTCCCCAAGTGGGCATTTGAAGGCATAGACGACATTAGTCTCTTTTAAAGCGTTCTGTTTTGTGTCTGGAGAGTTTCTCATGAGTAGGCTGGCCGTTTTTCTGGTTTTATAGTAAATCGTCAGTTGTATCCTCTGATTTTTGTCTGTAGGGATAACGTTTCTATTAACAATATCTTTCAGGACCCTTTCCTCCGTTTTATGAGCTGTGGAAAAGAAGTTCCTGTAAAATAGTCTAATAGGGGGTATAGGTGTTGTGTTAGTTGTCTCTTCAGAGGTTGCATGGCTTTTCACTTTCCTTCTTATGATGTCTTCGATGAAACCATTGGAGAAGCCGTTATTGACTAGGACCTGCCTTACCCTACAGAGTTCTTCGTCGACTTGCTTCCATTCTGAGCTGTGGCTGAGAGCACGGTCGACATATGCGTTAACAACACTCCTCTTGTACCTGTCAGGGCAGTCGCTGTTGGCATTTAGGCACATTCCTATGTTTGTTTCCTTAGTGTAGACTGCAGTGTGGAAACCTCCGCCGTTTTCCATGACTGTTACATCTAGAAAAGGCAGCTTCCCATCCTTTTCCGTCTCGTAAGTGAAACGCAGCACGGAACTCTGCTCAAATGCCTCCTTCAGCTCCTGCAGATGTCTGACATCAGGTACCTGTGTAAAAATGTCGTCAACATACCTGCAGTATATGGCCGGTTTCAAGTTCATGTCGACTAAGACTTTTTGCTCGATGGTACCCATGTAGAAGTTTGCAAACAGGACACCTAGGGGAGAACCCATGGCGACCCCATCTACTTGCTTATACATGTGCCCATCCGGGCTCAAGAAGGGTGCCTCTTTAGTACAAGCTTGGGGTAGTTTCCTCAGAATACTTTCTGGCATGTCAAGAGGAGTACAGGCTGGATCACGATACACTCTGTCGGCTATCATTCCGATTGTCTCGTCCACAGGTACGTTGGTAAACAGCGATTCTACGTCCAACGAGGCTCTTATCCCTGTGGCCCGTGTGCCCCGCAGTAAGTCCACAAATTCCTTTGGAGACTTCAGGCTGAAGGCGCAAGGAACATAAGGAGTCAGCAGGCCGTTGAGTCGCTTTGCCAGTCTGTACGTGGGTGTGGGTATCTGGCTAATGATTGGCCGAAGTGGGTTTCCAGGCTTGTGCGTCTTGACATTTCCATATGCATATCCAGGTTTATATTCCCCAATGATCTTTGGCAGGTGGAGTCCGGATTTCTTGGCGTTTACAGTTTCGATCAGTTTGTTGACCTTTGCTTTTAATTCGGCTGTAGTGTCCTTCGTTACCCTTTGGAACTTAGTTTGGTCAGAGATTATGATGTTCATTTTCGCCAGATATTCGTCTTTTTTAAGAATGACATATATTGGCGACTTGTCACCTCTCCTGACAACTATCTCCTTGTTCTCACGAAGGCTTTTAGCTGCCGCTTTAAGCTCGGGGGACAGTATGGTGCTTCTGTAGTTGCCTCGATTCTTTCCTCCTTCTGCAATAAGTTCTGCTTGTAAGGTATCTTTGGTAGTGACCTTCTTTTGTGTCTCGAGGTCGAATATGTCGTCCAACAGAATTTCCAACTCTACTTTCCGGGCCATTTCACTCGGTCTGGACATAACATGACAGTTTATGCCCAGATTTAGGAGAGTGACTTGGTCCTCAGTGAGGTTAATTCCTGCAAGGTTCAGGAAGCCATCTCTTGGTCGTGGAATTGCCACAGGTCCTCCATATAATGTTGTTAGTTTCTTGATAATCCTTGTTTCAGTGCTGAGGTGATGTTGGTCTGTGAGGATGTCGAGGTGTTGTTCAATGCGGGTACGGATACTATGGTCGATGTTGCTATTTCTCCACTCGTTTGTAGCATGAAGTAGTTGCGTTTTGTTGTCTTTGATTTCATTCTCTGCCTTGTATATCTGATCACGAATCAGATCCTGGCGATATTTTATCGTGAAGGCTTGATTCCTTGCTGCTGGGTCGTGCACTTTAATATTAGTATATTTTGGTAGCAGTCTTTCCTGTAGACATATATTATTAAATATGACCGAAAAAATAAGATTAATAATTCTAACACGAATTTTCTCAATCTTTCGTACATTACGCTTCACTGTTGGAGGTAAATCAAAAATCACTTCTCCAAAATTCATTTTTATTTCTAGTCTGACGCGACACGGGCGCGTTTCATAAAACTTATTACATTTTCAAAGACTTCACAAATACACAACTGATTAGAACGTATCTCTGATTTTATATCTACATTTGAGTGAGGTGGGAAGGGTGATGTGGCATTAACACAAGACAGCACAGGAGGGGATATTAATAGGGTATTAAAAGTATCAACACAAGACAGAACAGAAACAATGGGTATTGAATAGAAGTGTTTGTAGAAAGCCTATTGGTCCATATTTCTTGATGCTTCTATATTGGAGCGGAGTCTTACTTTTTCGGTCATATTTAATAATATATGTCTACAGGAAAGACTGCTACCAAAATATACTAATATATATATATATATATATATATATATATATATATATATATATATATATATATATATATATATATATATATATATATATATATATATATATATATATATATTGTTTCACCGTTATCCTTTGCTTTTTTCTGAGAGGAACTGCTTTGCCCACTTCAGGACTCCTCCAAACACACCATCCTGCTCTTCTAGTTTGAATGAGAGTTTCTTGCATAGAATAATAATAATAATGACTGTCTATTGATAATCAAAGAATAAACAGTCCGTTCATCCTTCTTCTTGTTTGATGTCGGCCATATTGTTGAAGACAAGTGGGTTTTGTCTTTCACGTTTCTTGAATATTAACCCAACATTAGTTATTTAAAGCAATTTGATTGCTATTCATCTAACAGTGATTAGTTACAAATTTTAACAGGTTGGGAAGGGGGGAGGGACTGTGCCCTCTTTTAGCAAAATTATAGAGACCTTGCCTGGACCTATGATTTTCTCAGCATTTACTCTTTTACTTATTTTTGTTACTTATCTGGCTACTTATCGAAATAGGGGAGTCTTATTTTTGTGGATGTCAAGGCTCTCACGGTTATTAGTGAGAGGTTTGACTCTTAGTGGCAGGATAGTTTTCATTACAGAAACATTATATATTTTTTCATTAAATGATTTATATTCTACCCAACCAGTTTGTTTCCCAACCTTGTTTGTGTGTATCCTGATCACCTGGTCATTCATAGACACTATTTTCTTGAAGCGGCTATATAGCAGCTTGGGTTCATTCTTAGCGTTGGATGTTTACTAATGACAAACTGTTGCTGCACCGATCTCCTGATAATATATACTTGTTGGCCATTATCATATATGCATTGTCATTCTGTTCTGTGTTCTCTGTATTTCTGTAGTAGTATTTATCTTCTCTTTGCCTTATGGCACCGTTTATTAAACCATTTGGCAATGTATGCCTTTTTACTTTTTTCTTAGAAGTCTTAAGAATCTTTCTTGATCTTCTTAGAGAGAGCCTGTTATTTAGTCCATCATTGACTTTTGTATTGACTTTTCGCTGAGTTCTCTTTTCCATGTATTTCTCTCTAGAAATTCTCTGATCTGCTACTTCACTTTACAGTATGCAAGATTTGGTTTAACTTTTTCATGTTATGCAGTCTTTAGTGGCATTATTTATTCTATGACTAGAATCCAGTGGACACCATTTGCATTACATTTTATATTTGCGTTTTATCCTGCTATTAGCATTTCTGCATCAATTCAGTAACTGTCTCTATCACACCTTGCTGAATATTTATTCATGCTTGTTTGATGTTTTGGAATTCTTGTCTCAGTATTCTGTCTTTCAGGAGGGAAAAGTGTGGATTGTTGATCACATTCTCCTCTAATTTCTCTCCTAGCATTGACGTTTTTATCCTCAAGTATCACTTCAAGTCTCATTTATTTTGACCATTTATGACACTGATCCTTTTTTCCTGTTGCCTCCTTTCTCTTCACATTACCAAATATTTGCTATGGAATGTTTAATTCATTTTTTCTGCATCTGAGGTTTCTGTTTTTCCTCTTTTCTGTAGTTTATGTGGATTAGTTTACAGTTCTTCACCACTGGTGTGCCAGATCTTGACTCTCCCCTTCATGTTCTGCCTTCTTATGGCCAAACTCGCAGCTTGAGTTACTGAGTGGAGACTTGGGTAGGGAAAGTTAGGAACATACAGAGAAGCTGGGTAGATGAAAGTAGTGAGGAAGTTGTAAAGAAAGAAAATGTCAACTTTTTTAAGAGTGTGTTAGGCAGCTTTATGAGAAGGTGAAGCTAGACAAATTTAACAATAAAAAATATATAAAAAAAACATTTTCCATAAGACGTTTATGTTCTAAATAACCGACAGCTGGGCCTGATGGGCGCTGTGAAGGACATCTTTCTAGATTGGAGCTCTAGTATCTCTCACTCTCACACTCATACAACACTCTCATTTCTTTTAAATACAGTTTCTTTTGTCTTCCTTCTGTAGTACTCTCTTCGCTGACAGTATGTGACTTTCGTGCCTTCTATCTTATTTTAAGAAAATTTAACCTTGCCCTGCCTTTATTTGACTTTTTTACACTATTACTATTTAAAAAATAAATTATACCCTAGCAATTTTTTAATCCCATATTAAACCCCCCCCCCCCCCACACATTTATAGCCCCTTTGACATTTATTGATCTATCTCCGCCTCCAGACATTTATCGACCTACCTCCGCCACATTGACATTTACCGATCTATCTCCGCCCCCGAGACATTTACCGATCTATCTCCGCCTCCTAGATGTTTATCAATCACCTGTATTGTTTCATCGACCTCTGTGGGATCGATTTCAACTACTGTGAAAGCCCCAACAGTTTAGCGACGAGTCACATCACCAGATTTCACTGAGGTAAGCGCGCAATTGACTATCAACACATCGATATGCAAACTCGTCGGTGAATGTGCATTCACAGACGGACCAATACCACCATTCCAAAAACGGGACCATCATAGAATATATATAAACATCAAGGAATTTATTCACCAAATGATGATGATGCCATAGCATACCTGGATTCCTGCCAATCCAGATTCATCACGTACAAAATACTAGCATTCGAGTGAAGCTGCACATCAGAAAGACGGCACTTCAAAACAGCCCTTGATCTTTTACAGGCGACTACTCTGCCAGACCTCGCTACACAGAAGGGCTCCAGCCACGTCCTCCCTACCGGCTGCCAATTACAGACCGGCAGCTGATGAGCATCGACAAGATCTTTAATCCCCGTCTACAGGGAAAGGGGCACACGAGAGGGGGGACGTGGATATTTTTGCCAGCTTTCTGGTATCATTTCGGAAGGAGGGGAAGAGTGATACTCACCTGGGTGATGATTTTCTGCCCGCTAAGACTAGTGAATAACTGACGACATGATTTATTACCGAGACAGGCAGGTGAAGGCAGCTCCGGGCGAGAGAAGCTCCAGTCTCGTATTGTAGCTTTTCCAAAATTGATTAAGCAGCTTAGAGTTTGCTGCCATTCAAAACTATATAACAAAATCTGTGTTGCGATGTAAGAGAGATCGGCGGTGGGTACATATTGGAAGAAATTCTTCACATAAATTTTAGACCTTAATAGTCACATTTTCAGAATACCTGTTGCACAATATAGGACGATAGTGTGAATATATATATATATATATATATATATATATATATATATATATATATATATATATATATATATATATAACTGAAAACTCACACCCCAGAAGTGACTCGAACCCATACTCCCAGGAGCAACGCAACTGGTATGTACAAGACGCCTTAATCCACTTGACCATCACGACCGGACATAATGAGCTGATAGCCGAGGCTATTTGAACCACCCCACCGCCGGCACTCGGATAGTAATCTTGGGCATAGCATTTTACCAAATCACCTCATTCTTTGGGGCACACGTGAGGAACACAAATGCGAACAAGCCTGAATGGTCCCCAGGACAATATGCAACTGAAAACTCACACCCCAGAAGTGACTCGAACCCATACTCCCAGGAGCAACGCAACTAGTATGTACAAGACGCCTTAATCCACTTGACCATCACGACCGGACATAATGAGGTGATAGCCGAGGCTATTTGAACCACCCCACCGCCGGCACTCGGATAGTAATCTTGGGCATAGCATTTTACCAAATCACCTCATTCTTTGGGGCACACGTGAGGAACACAAATGCGAACAAGCCTGAATGGTCCCCAGGACAATATGCAACTGAAAACTCACACCCCAGAAGTGACTCGAACCCATACTCCCAGGAGCAACGCAACTAGTATGTACAAGACGCCTTAATCCACTTGACCATCACGACCGGACATAACTTCTGGGGTGTGAGTTTTCAGTTGCATATTGTCCTGGGGACCATTCAGGCTTGTTCGCATATATATATATATATATATATATATATATATATATATATATATATATATATATATATATATATATATATATATATATATATATATATATATATATATATATATATATATATATTAGTATATTTTGGTAGCAGTCTTTCCTGTAGACATATTATTAAATATGGCCGAAAAAGTAAGATTAATAATTCTAACACGAATTTTCTCCATCTCTCTTATGTTTCTTTTCACTGTTGATGGTAATTGAAAAATCAATTTTCCAAAATTCATTTTTATTTCTAGTCTGACGCGACACTTGAGCGCGTTTCGTAAAACTTATTACATTTTCAAAGACTTTAGTTTACACACACACACAACTATAACTGAATAGAGCTTAAACATCTTCGATTTTTTATACCTGCATTTGGGTGAGGTGATATGTTACAACAGTTTTGGATGAGGTGAAAACAAACTTTCAACACAAGCCAGAACACGAAACAATGGGTATTGAAGGTAAAAATGGAAGTAATTGCAGAGGGCCTATTTGCCCATATTTCTTGATGCTTCTATATTGGAGCGGATTCTTGAAGTGGGTAAACTATAGTTGTGCATTAATTGGCTGTTGATTGCTGGTGTTGACTTCTTGATGTGTAGTGCCTCGCAAGATGTCAAGTCGCCTGCTATTGTTGTATCTATCAATGATTTCTGTGTTGTATGCTATGATTTCTCTGGCGATGGTTTGGTTGTGGGAAGGGATTATATGTTCCTTAATGGAGCCCTGTTGCTTATGCATTGTTAAACGTCTGGAAAGAGATGTTGTTGTCCTGCCTATACACTGAGTTTTTTGAGGCTTACAGTCCCCAAAAGGGCATTTGAAGGCATAGACGACGTTGGTCTCTTTTAAAACCTTCCGCTTTGTGTCTGGAGAGTTTCTCATGAGTAGGCTGGCCGTTTTCTTGGTTTTATAGTAAATCGTCAGTTGTATCTTCTGATTTTTGTCTGTAGGGATAACGTTTCTATTAATAATATCTTTCAGGACCCTCTCCTCCGTTTTATGAGCTGTGGAAAAGAAGTTCCTGTAAAATAGTCTAATAGGGGATATAGGTGTTGTGTTAGTTGTCTCTTCAGAGGTTGCATGGCGTTTACTTTCCTTCTTATGATGACTTCAACGAAACCATTGGAGAAGCCGTTGTTGACTAGGACCTGCCTTACCTTACAGAATTCTTCGTCGACTTGCTTCCATTCTGAGCTGTGGCTGAGGGCACGGTCGACATAAGCGTTAACAACACTCCTCTTGTACCTGTCCGGGCAGTCACTGTTGGCATTTAGGCACATTCCTATGTTTGTTTCCTTAGTGTAGACTGCAGTGTGGAAACCTCCGCTCCTTTCCATGACTGTTACATCTAGAAACGGCAGCTTCCCATCCTTCTCTATCTCGTAAGTTAAACGCAACACAGAATTCTGCTCAAATGCCTCCTTCAGCTCCTGCAGATGTCTGACATCAGGTACCTGTGTAAAAATGTCGTCAACATACCTGCAGTATATGGCCGGTTTCATGTTCATGTCGACTAAGACTTTTTGCTCGATGGTACCCATGTAGAAGTTTGCAAACAGGACACCTAGGGGAGAACCCATGGCGACCCCATCTACTTGCTTATACATGTGTCCACCGGGGCTCAAGAAGGGTGCCTCTTTAGTACAAGCTTGGAGTAGTTTCCTTAGACTGTTTTTTGGTATGTTAAGAGGAGTACTGGCCGGATCACGGTTCACTCTGTCGACTATCATCCCGATTGTTTCATCCACAGGTACGTTGGTAAACAGAGATTCTACGTCCAACGAGGCTCTTATCCCTTTGGACCGTGTTCCCAGCAGAAAGTCAACAAATTCCTATGGAGACTTCAGGCTGAAGGCGCAAGGGACATAAGGAGTCAGCAAGCCGTTGAGTCGTTTCGCCAGTCTGTACGTGGGTGTGGGTATCGGGCTGATGATTGGCCGAAGTGGGTTTCCAGGCTTGTGTGTCTTGACATTTCCATACGGAAATGGAAATACACTAAGGAAACAAACATAGGAATGTGCCTCAATGCCAACAGTGACTGCCCAGACAGGAACAAGAGGAGTGTCGTTAACGCTTATGTCGACCGTGCTCTCAGCCACAGTTCAGGATGGAAGCAAGTCGACAAAGAACTCTGTAGGGTAAGGCAAGTCCTAGTCAAGAACGGCTTCTCCAATGGTTTCGTTGAAGACATCATAAGAAGCAAGGTGAAACGCCATGCAACCTCTGAAGAGACAACTAACACAACACTTATACCCCCTATTTGACTTTTACAGGAACTTCTTTTCCACAGCTCATAAAACGGAGGAAAGGGTCCTGAAAGATATTGTTAATAGAAACGTTATCCCTACAGACAAAAATCAGAAGATACAATTGACGATCTACTATAAAAGCAAGAAAACGGCCAACCTACTCATGAGAAACTCTCCAGACACAAAGCAGAACGCTTTAAAAGAGACCAATATCGTCTATACTTTCAAATGCCCACTTGGGGACTGCAAGCCTCAAAGAATTCAGTATATAGGCAAGAAAACAACATCTCTTTCCAGGCGATTAACGATGCATAAGCAACAGGGCTCCATTAAGGAACATATAACCTCTTCCCACAACCAGACCATCACCAGAGAAGTCTTAACAAAAAACACGATAATTATCGATAGATACAGCGATAGCAGGCGGCTTGATATCTGCGAGGCGCTACACATTAAGAAGTCGACACCAGCAATCAACAGCCATTTAATGCACAACTATATTCTACCTACTTCAAGACTCCGCACCAATATAGAAGCATCAAGATATATGGGCCAATAGGCCCTCTGCAGTTACTTCCATTCTTCCCTTTAATTTACAAAACATTATACCCATTGTTTCATGTTTTGTCTTGTGTTGAAAAGTTTGTTTTCGCCTCATCCAAAACTGTTGTAACATATCACCTCACCCAAATGCAGGTATAAAACCGAAGATGTTTGAACTCTGTTCAGTTATAGTTGTGTGTGTGTAAACTAAAGTGTATGAAAATGTAATAAGTTTTACGAAACTCGTTCAAATGTCGCGTCAGACTAGAAATAAAAATGAATTTTGGAGAATTGATTTTTCAGTTACCATTAACAGTGAAAAGAAATATTAGAAACATAGAGAAAATTCGTGTTAGAATTATTAATCTTACTCTTTCGGTCATATTTAATAATATATATATATATATATATATATATATATATATATATATATATATATATATATATATATATATATATATTAGTATATTTTGGTAGCAGTCTTTCCTGTAGACATATTTTATTAAATATGACCGAAAAAGTAAGATTAATAATTCTAACACGAATTTTCTCAATCTTTCGTACATTATGCTTCACTGTTGGAGGTAAATCAAAAATCACTTCTCCAAAATTCATTTTTATTTCTAGTCTGACGCGACACGGGCGCGTTTCGTAAAACTTATTACATTTTCAAAGACTTCACAAATACACAACTGATTAGAACTTGCGTTTCCCTGATTTTATATCTACATTTGAGTGAGGTGGGAAGGGTGATGTGGCATTACATTTGAGTAAGGTGGGAAGGATGATGTGGCATTAGAGGATATTAATAGGGTATTAAAAGTATCAACACAAGACAGAACACGAAACAATGGATATTGAATAGAAGTGTTTGTAGAAAGCCTATTGGTCCATATTTCTTGATGCTTCTATATTGGAGCGGAGTCTTGAGGTGGGTAGAATATAGTTGTGCAATAATTGGCTGTTGATTGCTGGTGTTGACTTCTTGATGTGTAGTGCCTCGCAAACGTCGAGCCGCCTGCTATCGCTGTATCTATCGATGATTTCTGTGTTGTTTACTAGGATTTCTCTGGCGATGGTTTGGTTATGGGAAGAGATTATATGTTCCTTAATGGAGCCCTGTTGTTTATGCATCGTTAAACGCCTAGAAAGAGATGTTGTTGTCTTGCCTATATACTGGGTTTTTTGGAGCTTACAGTCCCCAAGTGGGCATTTGAAGGCATAGACGACGTTAGTCTCTTTTAAAGCGTTCTGTTTCGTGTCTGGAGAGTTTCTCATGAGTAGGCTGGCCGTTTTTCTGGTTTTATAGTAAATCGTCAGTTGTATCCTCTGATTTTTGTCTGTAGGGATAACGTTTCTATTAACAATATCTTTCAGGACCCTTTCCTCTGTTTTATGAGCTGTGGAAAAGAAGTTCCTGTAAAATAGTCTAATAGGGGGTATAGGTGTTGTGTTAGTTGTCTCTTCGGAGGTTGCATGGCTTTTCACTTTCCTTCTTATGATGTCTTCGATGAAACCATTGGAGAAGCCGTTATTGACTAGAACCTGCCTTACCCTACAGAGTTCTTCGTCGACTTGCTTCCATTCTGAGCTGTGGCTGAGAGCACGGTCGACGTATGCGTTAACAACACTCCTCTTGTACCTGTCAGGGCAGTCGCTGTTGGCATTTAGGCACATTCCTATGTTTGTTTCCTTTGTGTAGACTGCAGTGTGGAAACCTCCGCCCTTTTCCATGACTGTTACATCTAGAAAAGGCAGCTTCCCATCCTTTTCCGTCTCGTAAGTGAAACGCAGCACGGAACTCTGCTCAAATGCCTCCTTCAGCTCCTGCAGATGTCTGACATCAGGTACCTGTGTAAAAATGTCGTCAACATACCTGCAGTATATGGCCGGTTTCAAGTTCATGTCGACTAAGACTTTTTGCTCGATGGTACCCATGTAGAAGTTTGCAAACAGGACACCTAGGGGAGAACCCATAGCGACCCCATCTACTTGCTTATACATGTGCCCATCCGGGCTCAAGAAGGGTGCCTCTTTAGTACAAGCTTGGAGTAGTTTCCTCAGAATACTTTCTGGCATGTCAAGAGGAGTACAGGCTGGATCACGATACACTCTGTCGGCTATCATTCCGATTGTCTCGTCCACAGGTACGTTGGTAAACAGCGATTCTACGTCCAACGAGGCTCTTATCCCTGTGGCCCGTGCGCCCCGCAGTAAGTCCACAAATTCCTTTGGAGACTTCAGGCTGAAGGCGCAAGGAACATAAGGAGTCAGCAGGCCGTTGAGTCGCTTCGCCAATCTGTACGTGGGTGTGGGTATCTGGCTAATGATTGGCCGAAGTGGGTTTCCAGGCTTGTGCGTCTTGACATTTCCATACGCATATCCAGGTTTATATTCCCCAATGATCTTTGGCAGGTGGAGTCCGGATTTCTTGGCGTTCACAGTTTCGATCAGTTTGTTGACCTTTGCTTTTAATTCGGCTGTAGTGTCCTTCGTTACCCTTTGGAACTTAGTTTGGTCAGAGAGTATGATGTTCATTTTCGCCAGATATTCGTCTTTTTTAAGAATGACATATATTGGCGACTTGTCACCTCTCCTGACAACTATCTCCTTGTTCTCACGAAGGCTTTTAGCTGCCGCTCTAAGCTCGGGGGACAGTATGGTGCTTCTGTAGTTGCCTCGATTCTTTCCTCCTTCTGCAATAAGTTCTGCTTGTAAGGTATCTTTGGTAGTGACCTTCTTTTGTGTCTCGAGGTCGAATATGTCGTCCAACAGAATTTCCAACTCCACTTTCCGGGCCATTTCACTCGGTCTGGACATAACATGACAGTTTATGCCCAGATTTAGGAGAGTGACTTGGTCCTCAGTGAGGTTAATTCCTGCAAGGTTCAGGAAGCCATCTCTTGGTCGTGGAATTGCCAAGGACCTATGGAGGACCTATGGCAATTCCACGACCAAGAGATGGCTTCCTGAACCTTGCAGGAATTAACCTCACTGAGGACCAAGTCACTCTCCTAAATCTGGGCATAAACTGTCATGTTATGTCCAGACCGAGTGAAATGGCCCGGAAAGTGGAGTTGGAAATTCTGTTGGACGACATATTCGACCTCGAGACACAAAAGAAGGTCACTACCAAAGATACCTTACAAGCAGAACTTATTGCAGAAGGAGGAAAGAATCGAGGCAACTACAGAAGCACCATACTGTCCCCCGAGCTTAGAGCGGCAGCTAAAAGCCTTCGTGAGAACAAGGAGATAGTTGTCAGGAGAGGTGACAAGTCGCCAATATATGTCATTCTTAAAAAAGACGAATATCTGGCGAAAATGAACATCATACTCTCTGACCAAACTAAGTTCCAAAGGGTAACGAAGGACACTACAGCCGAATTAAAAGCAAAGGTCAACAAACTGATCGAAACTGTGAACGCCAAGAAATCCGGACTCCACCTGCCAAAGATCATTGGGGAATATAAACCTGGATATGCGTATGGAAATGTCAAGACGCACAAGCCTGGAAACCCACTTCGGCCAATCATTAGCCAGATACCCACACCCACGTACAGATTGGCGAAGCGACTCAACGGCCTGCTGACTCCTTATGTTCCTTGCGCCTTCAGCCTGAAGTCTCCAAAGGAATTTGTGGACTTACTGCGGGGCGCACGGGCCACAGGGATAAGAGCCTCGTTGGACGTAGAATCGCTGTTTACCAACGTACCTGTGGACGAGACAATCGGAATGATAGCCGACAGAGTGTATCGTGATCCAGCCTGTACTCCTCTTGACATGCCAGAAAGTATTCTGAGGAAACTACTCCAAGCTTGTACTAAAGAGGCACCCTTCTTGAGCCCGGATGGGCACATGTATAAGCAAGTAGATGGGGTCGCTATGGGTTCTCCCCTAGGTGTCCTGTTTGCAAACTTCTACATGGGTACCATCGAGCAAAAAGTCTTAGTCGACATGAACTTGAAACCGGCCATATACTGCAGGTATGTTGACGACATTTTTACACAGGTACCTGATGTCAGACATCTGCAGGAGCTGAAGGAGGCATTTGAGCAGAGTTCCGTGCTGCGTTTCACTTACGAGACGGAAAAGGATGGGAAGCTGCCTTTTCTAGATGTAACAGTCATGGAAAAGGGCGGAGGTTTCCACACTGCAGTCTACACAAAGGAAACAAACATAGGAATGTGCCTAAATGCCAACAGCGACTGCCCTGACAGGTACAAGAGGAGTGTTGTTAACGCATACGTCGACCGTGCTCTCAGCCACAGCTCAGAATGGAAGCAAGTCGACGAAGAACTCTGTAGGGTAAGGCAGGTTCTAGTCAATAACGGCTTCTCCAATGGTTTCATCGAAGACATCATAAGAAGGAAAGTGAAAAGCCATGCAACCTCCGAAGAGACAACTAACACAACACCTATACCCCCTATTAGACTATTTTACAGGAACTTCTTTTCCACAGCTCATAAAACAGAGGAAAGGGTCCTGAAAGATATTGTTAATAGAAACGTTATCCCTACAGACAAAAATCAGAGGATACAACTGACGATTTACTATAAAACCAGAAAAACGGCCAGCCTACTCATGAGAAACTCTCCAGACACGAAACAGAACGCTTTAAAAGAGACTAACGTCGTCTATGCCTTCAAATGCCCACTTGGGGACTGTAAGCTCCAAAAAACCCAGTATATAGGCAAGACAACAACATCTCTTTCTAGGCGTTTAACGATGCATAAACAACAGGGCTCCATTAAGGAACATATAATCTCTTCCCATAACCAAACCATCGCCAGAGAAATCCTAGTAAACAACACAGAAATCATCGATAGATACAGCGATAGCAGGCGGCTCGACGTTTGCGAGGCACTACACATCAAGAAGTCAACACCAGCAATCAACAGCCAATTATTGCACAACTATATTCTACCCACCTCAAGACTCCGCTCCAATATAGAAGCATCAAGAAATATGGACCAATAGGCTTTCTACAAACACTTCTATTCAATATCCATTGTTTCGTGTTCTGTCTTGTGTTGATACTTTTAATACCCTATTAATATCCTCTAATGCCACATCATCCTTCCCACCTTACTCAAATGTAATGCCACATCACCCTTCCCACCTCACTCAAATGTAGATATAAAATCAGGGAAACGCAAGTTCTAATCAGTTGTGTATTTGTGAAGTCTTTGAAAATGTAATAAGTTTTACGAAACGCGCCCGTGTCGCGTCAGACTAGAAATAAAAATGAATTTTGGAGAAGTGATTTTTGATTTACCTCCAACAGTGAAGCATAATGTACGAAAGATTGAGAAAATTCGTGTTAGAATTATTAATCTTACTTTTTCGGTCATATTTAATAAAATATATATATATATATATATATATTTTATATATATATATATATATATATATATATATATATATATATATATATATATATATTTATATATATATATATATATATATATATATATTTTCTCACTGGTTTCTCACTGAACACTAATATTATCTTCTCCTACCACCCCCATTCTTTTGTATGTACACATATATATTTACTTTATTTGAACTTTGTTGCAAAAAAGGAGTTACATATGGGTTACAAAGATGGTTATCATAGTTTGTCGAGTTTCTCCAGCTCCTCAGATGGCGGGCAGGAACCCTGGATGCAGTGCGCATTTCCCCTCTGTATCGCCACACTGAGGCGCTGGAAAAGAAAGCTTGCAGCTCTTGGGTCCCTTGTTGTTTCAATGAGCCTAGAACCCAGTTCCTTCAAAAAACTGGTAGCACTTTTACCCCAGGATATATATATAGGATATATATATATTTATACAGGATATATATAGGATATATATATATATATATATATATATATATATATATATATATATATATATATATATATATATATATATATATATATATATATATATATGTACATACTACATAGATGTCACGTATGTGACGGTAAAAAACATGCTTTTTTGAAAAACTGTGTTTTTCATGTGAGGGGGAAATCTTCGAAACCTCTTTACCGATTTTTTTTAAATTTTGACACAATGTTGCATGCGAATAGGCACGTCTTTTTATGTACCTACTATATACATGCCTCATCTGTGATAGGAAAAGTCATGCTTTTTTGAAAAACAGCGCTATCTTCTGGATGTAAGAGCAACACATGCTTTAATCTCCCAAAGTTCTTCACTGATTGCTTTGAAATTTTGACACAACGTTCCATTCAAATATGCGCATATTTTTATATAGCTACAATACAGATGCCACCCCTGTGACAGGTAAAAACATGCGTTTATTAAAAACAGCACCATCTGTTGCTCATAATACCAACACATGCTTAACTAGAATGTTACGATTCCATTTCAATATTTCCGATTTCATTGATTAATTGAATTTTGATAGATTTCGATTTATTTTCATTTTGATTGTATCATTTTGTTTAAATATATATATACATATATATATATATATATATATATATATATATATATATATATATATATATATATATATATATATATATATATATATATATATATATATATATATATATATATATATATATATATATATATATGTGTGTGTGTATATCACGAAAATAAACACGTGATTAAGAATGTGACAATGTCAGACCACGGAGGAAAAATGAAACAGGAAATTTCCTTAAGTACTTTCATATATTAAATACATCTTCAGAAGGTCATTTTACAGATCGAGTGATGGGTATAAATAGGCAGGAAGGAGTGGTGAAGTAAGGTGAGGTACAATACTTGGACAACGCAGACGGCCCATTGGCCCATCAGATGCACCCAATTGGCACATCCGATGTAGCACAATGGCCCATCTGATACAGCAGACATACAAGCATAATATATAGGTAATTATAACATAAAGAAGTAAATATATACAATAAATTAGTGAGACAAATGTTTTTCAATGATTCTACTTAAATCGCCCTTTAGCTGATCTATTAGAAATGGATCTAAGTTATATAGACCACTGCTAATATTCAAATTACTTTCTTTGGTGATCAGTATCAAAGCAGATTCAATTATGTTTCTGTTATAGGTTCTTTTACAATTTGTTATTGAAGAAGCACTCTCCCAATCAATTTGGTGAGCTTTTTCTGACAAATGCACAAACAAAGCATTAGACAATTGGCCATGTTTTACAGAGTATTTATGTTGCGATATTCTACATTTTAAATCTTTAGATGTTTGCCCGACATAGAACTTATTACATTCCTTACAAGGTATTTTATAAATGACGCAATTATCACTACGAGGGCTGTTCCTTACTAATAGCTTACCAACAGTGTTTTCGTAGCTAAACATTACATCTATATTAAAAAGTTTCAAGGCCTTGACAATATTCTCAAACCCAGAGAAATATGGTAAACATAACACATTCTTTGGGCGAATCCTTTCACTGCATACATTATTATAATATGTACGACGAGCTTTGTTACGACAAACTTCCAAAAAATTCAGTGGGTAACAAAGCTTAAGACCAATCGAATCAATATTCTTAAATTCTTCATCTAAGAATTCTGGACTCACAACTCGAAGAGCTCTTAGATACATTGAAGAAAAAATTGACTTTTTTACATTGTATTTATGCCCTGAAAAATAATGAACATAAGATAAATTGTTCGTAGGTTTTCTGTAAACACTAAACTTTAATGAAGAGTTTTCCCTATGAATAAGCACATCTAAGAATGGCAAACATTTATCAATTTCAGTCTCCATAGTAAATTTTATGGAGGTGACTTGGTCATTAAGTTTGGCCACAAATTCGTCTGTGTTTACATCTGAAGGCCAAATACACAAGACATCATCAACATATCTAAACCATGGAATGATTCCAGGAGTTATTTTTGAAACGAATTTCTTTTCAAAGAATTCCATGTACAGGTTTGAGAGCAATGGCGATAGAGGATTCCCCATTGCCATTCCAAAAGTCTGTAAATAATACTCACTATTAAAGATAAATTTACATTCTTTAATGCACAACTTAACAAGACTGACAATAATATCAGCAGAAAGAGGTAAGTCATGGCTCATTAGTTCACGAGCAAGATAATCGAGAATATCATCGACCGGTACCTTAGTGAACAAGGAACAAACGTCAAAACTGATTAACTTTACATCAGGAGTGACAGGAACACTATTCAATTTGTTAACTAAATCAAGAGAATTTGTCAAATGAGAAGAGGAGATAGTTCCTAACAAAGGGGACAAGATTTTGGTAAGCCATTTGGAGAGTTTGTAAGAAATGGATCCCACAGAACTGATGATAGGTCTCATGGGATTGTTAGGCTTATGCGTCTTGACAAGACCATATAGATATGGTAATGAAGGTGATGAAGTAGTAAATTGATTAAGAAGATCTTTATGTTTACTTAACAACTTCCTCAAGCTACTATTGAAAACATAAGATCTTTATGTTTACTTTAAGTAAACATAAACATACCTAACCTACCTAGCCTAACCTAACCTAACTTTTTCGGCTACCTAACCTAACCTAACCTGTAAAGATAGGTTAGGTTAGGTTAGGTAGGGTTAGTTAGGTTCGGTCATATATCTACGTTAATTTTAACTCCAATAAAAAACAATTGACCTCATACATAATGAAATGGGTAGCTTTATCATTTCATAAGAAAAAAATTAGAAAAAATATGTTAATTCAGGAAAACTTGGCTTATTAGGCAAATCGGGCCTTGCATAGTAGGCTGAGAAGTGCGTTCTGGCTACTAGGTACGACATATATATATATATATATATATATATATATATATATATATATATATATATATATATATATATATATATATATATATATATATATATATATATATATATATTTATATATATATATATATATATATATATATATATATATATATATATATATATATATATATTTATATATATATATATATATATATATATATATATATATATATATATATTTATATATATATATATATATATATATATATATATATATATATATATATATATATATATATATATATATATATATATATATATATATGCAAACAAGCCTGAATGGTCCCCAGGACTATATACAACTGAAAACTCTTTTGTTTCTGTGTTCGATGAAAACTCTTTTCAACTGAGTCACTTCTGGGGTGTGAGTTTTCAGTTATATATATATATATATATATATATATATATATATATATATATATATATATATATATATATATATATATATATATATATATATATATATATATATATGTATATATATATATATATATATATATATATATATGCCATAGATATCTATATAAATAAAAATGGAAATGTTCGTTTGTTCAAAATCGCTAATCTCCAATAGCTCTTTAGCGATTGATTTAAAATTTTCACTCAATGTTCCATTCGCATCCGAGCAGGTTTGTATATACATACCATATTGATGTAACATCTGTGACGGGAAAACTTTCTTCTTTCGAAAAACTGGGTTTTTCATGTCAGTGAAATCTTCGAAACCTCTTTACCGATTGCTTTGAAATTTTGACACGACGTTGCATTCGAATAGACAGCTAGACAGCTATGCCACGACATGGTAAAAAGAATTGCAACTTGGAGTACTACTACACCCTCTAGGATATTCTAGAGGATGCAGTAGTACCCCAAGTTGCAATCCTTTTACCATGTGGTGTCATAGTTGTCAAGAGTGTGTTCTTGGGAACACCCAGTGCTTAGGTTCGAACCCTCATCACGGCTCCTACAGATTTGTATAAAATTTAATATTACAACGATTTTTTTTATTAATATATTAGGTACATCTGCATTTGTGCAGCTACCCTAGACTATGTGAAGGGAAGTACAGTGTGTCAAAAAGCTAGCTACGTTATGCTAAAAAATCCCCATCACACAGGATGGTTAGTCATTCAGAGGCATGTGATTAGTAGTCTGCACTGGTAGACTCTGGGTGCATTATGAGGATGTCATCAACACAAGAGTGAATAAAGTAGCAGTAGTAATAAAAGTCCCCATCACGCAGGATGGGATTTTTTTTTATTAATACATGAGGTACATCTGCATTAGTGCAGCTACCCTAGACTATATGAAGTGGAGTACAGTGTGTCAAAAAGCTAACTAGGTGAGGTTTTTTTTTTTTATTAATAAATGAGGTACATCTGCATTAGTGCAGCTACCCTAGACTATATGAAGTGGAGTACAGTGTGTCAAAAAAGCTAACTAGGTGATGCTAAAAAATCCCCATCACACAGGATGGTTAGTCATACAGAGGCATGCGATAAGCGGTCTGCACTGGCAGACTCCGGATGCATTTTGAGGATATCATCAACACAAGATTGAATAAGGTAGCAGTGGTAATAAAAGTCCCCATCTCGCAGGATGGTTAGTCATACAGGGCCATATGTTTAGTAGTCTGCACTGGCAAATTTTGGGTATACTGTGAGGATATCTTCAAGAATACGAGAGTGAATAAAGTAATTGCAAAGCTCCAGGTACCTCATGCCAACTGGTCTGAAAGGTCTGATAACTGGGGATTCAGTGATGTAGTGCGGGAGATCATGCCGTAGTTCCTGCTCACAGAGTTTGCAACTGGAGTGCTCAGGATTGGGAGACCCGTCACCTGTAGCCACCTGCCACAGGTAACGGTAACCCAACCTGATCCTTGCAACCACTGTGTCGCACAGTCTAGTGGACGTTTTGTGCTGCCCATAGATATAGGTTTTAGATCTGAACAAATCATAGCTTTTTATACTAGTACTTTCAGGTCGTTGGGAGTCAGTAAGTTCTTTCCTATCAGATCTGAGTGTTTGGACCAATACAGTTTAACGTATGGAGAACATAACCGAAAAACTCTAGGGAAACATAACCTCAACTTCAGACTTAATGGAAAATGCAGAGGTGGCTAAAGAGGACGATATTTCTTCAATGGTGTTGTACTTACATAGACCCCGCCGGACTCATGTTGCTTACATAGCCCCCTTGCATCATCTTGGGAAGCTGAATGGGGCTAGCCCTAAGCGTCGTATTTCCTACTTCAGACACACACAAAAAAATAGACGGACATTCTATTTTAGAAATATATGATTTTCTTCACTTGGAGAGGAAAGTAAAAAATATTTTCTCCAAAATTCATTTTGCAACTTTAATGGGCCTGACACGAGTAACGAAATGACTCGTTTCGTTGAAGCTTTCATGTAGAAGAGTTTAATGGGTAGGACAGGTTCTGGTGTGTTGAGTGCGGGGTGGGTCGTGGAGGGTAGAGTGCATGTTTTTTTTCAGGGAAAATTCCTGCGTGAGCCCTAAGCCTCTGGCCGACCCAATAAGTGTTGCTTATTTCTGTTTTACTTAGGGGGTGTCTGAGTATTTATGACTCGTATGGTCGCTTCAGTAAGATTTTGCCCCATGTGTTTAACAACTTCTGCTGCTCTGTTGAATCTAAGTTGAAATCTTAGTGGGTTTGTAGCTGTGCACTGTGTTTGATAATGTTCCAGGGGTCTGTTTGGCATTTCTCCACAATGCAGAGTGCATGGTGATGGGTAGAGAGTGCAAAATGTGTGTTTAGGTGGGTGTAGTGTGCATGTTGAGTGGAGGTGGGATGTTAAGTGCAGGGGTGCGAGGTTTCAGATGTAGAGTAAAACGTGTGTTTAGGTGGGTGAAGAGTGCAGGGTGTGTGGTGATGGGTATAGAGTGCTTCTGAATCGTGGTAGGTGCATAGTAAAATGTACTAACCTACTTGTACTAATTTGTGCTTGCGGGGGTTCGGCTTCGGCTCTTTGGTCCCGCCTCCCAACAGTCAATCAATTAGTGTACAAATACTATAGCCTACTGGGCTCTATCATATCTACAGTTGAAACTGTGTATATGGAGTCTGCCTCCAACACATCAATGCCTAGTGCATTGCATTTGTTAACTACTCAGACACTGAAACAATTCTTTCTAATGACTCTGTGGCTCATTTGAGTACACAGTTTCCACCTGTCCCCTTGTTCGTATTCCACTAATGCTATATAGTTTTTTTTTTTACCCTGTCAATTCCTCTGAGAAATTTGAAGTTAATATTCATGTCTCCCTCTATCTCTTCTTTCTTCCAATGATGTGAGGAAGTTTTACAGAAGTTTTTCCTGATAACTCTCACCTCTCTGCTCCGGGACTAGTTTTGTGGCAAATCTCTGAACTTTCTTTAACTTCCTCCTGTGTTTGACTTCCTAAGGACTCCGGGCTGGAGCTGTATACTGAAGAATTGGTCTGACATATGTGGTATACAAGTTTCTGAATGTTTCCTTGCACAAGTTCCTAAGGAACACTCCTATGTTGGCCAACCTGGCATATGCCGCTGATGATATCCTTCTGATGTGGGGCTTCAGAAAACAGGATAGATGTAATATCTTTTTTCCTACCTGATTCTTTAAGTATTTCCTATCCCAATTGGCATTTTATATCCTGTCTCCTACCTCCTTCCCCTATTTCCATTGTTTTACACCTATTTATTTAAAACATTAGTAGCAATTTGTTTGGCCATTCCTTCAATATGTGCAGGTTATCTTGTAGTCGAAAGCTATCTTCCTGTCTTAATCCTGCTCATAATTTTAGCATCACAGAAAAACATTGAGAAAAATTATACTATTCCCTCTGGAAGACCGTTTACATATATCATAAACAAGCAAGGTCCAAGAACAGAACCCTGTGGGAATCCATATGTGATCTCATCATTCTCATTCTCCCCCCCCCCACCCCCGCCCCCTCCCCTCACTCACAGTAAATTGATGTTTTCTGCTGTTTAGATGCTCCCTTATTAACTGTAGCACCCGTCTCTTATTCCTACCTGCATCTCTTACTTATGTACCAGCGTCATATGGAGTACTGTGTCAAAGGCATTCTGACTCTCCAGGAAAATGTAATTTGCATGTAAAATGTAACAAATTGAATCCCAGAACCTATGCTGGTGGTGTGTTCCAAACTCCCTTGTCTCCAGATGTGCTACCAGCTTTTCTCTGGTGATCTTTTCCATCACTTTGCATTGAATATAAATTAAGGATACCTGCATGTAGTCCAATGCCTCCTGCAGGTCACCTTTTTTGTAAAAAATGTGGTGCAGGATGTTGAGTGCAGGGTGAGTGGAGTTGTGAGTGGCGTGCAGGGTGATTGGTACTAAATGTTGAGTGCAGCATGTGAGGTGCTGCAGTGTGCAGGATGTGGAGGTGGGTACATAGTGCGGAGTGCATGTGGATGTAGGTGAATAGTGTTCAGTGCAGGGCGAGTGGATGTGGGTGCAGACTGCAGTGTGTGGATATAGCTGAAGAGTGCAGAGTGTGTGTGGATATAGCTGTAGAGTGCAGTGTGTTTGTGGATATAGCTATAGAGTACAGAGTGTGAGAACATTGCAGTATAGTGCAGTGTGTGTGAATATAGCTATAGAGTGCAAACTGTGTGGATATAGATATAGAGTGCCGTGTGTGTGGAAATAGCTATATAGTGCAGAGTGTGTGGATATAGCTATAGAGTGCAGTGTGTGTAGATATAGGTATAGAGTTCAGTGTACTAACCTAGTTGTGCTTGTGGGGGTTGAGCTTTGGCTCTTTGATCCCGCCTCTCAACCGTCAATCAACAGGTGTACAGGTTCCTGAGCCTATTGGGCTCTATCATATATACACTTGAAACTGTGCATGGAGTCAGCCTCCACTACATCACTTCCTAATGCTTTCCATTTGTCAACCACTCTGACACTAAAAACGTTCTTTCTAATATCTCTGTGGCTCATTTGGGCACTCAGTTTCCACCTGTGTCCCCTAGTGCGTGTGCCCCTTGTATTAAATAGACTGTCTTTATCTACCCTATCAATTCCCTTGAGAATCTTGAATGTGGTGATCATGTCCCCCCTAACTCTTCTGTCTTCCAACGAAGTGAGGTTTAATTCCCGTAGTCTCTCCTCGTAGCTCATACCTCTCAGCTCGGGTACTAGTCTGGTGGCAAACCTTTGAACCTTTTCCAGTTTGGTCTTATCCTTGACTAGATATGGACTCCATGCTGGGGCTGCATACTCCAGGATTAACCTAACATATGTGGTATACAAAGTTCTGAATGATTCCTTACACAAGTTTCTGAATGCCGTTCTTATGTTGACCAGCCTGGCATATGCCGCTGATGTTATCCTCTTGATATGTGCTGCAGGAGACAGGTCTGGCGTGATATCAACCCCCAAGTCTTCTTCTTTCTCTGACTCTTGAAGTATTTCATCTCCCAGATAGTACCCTGTATCTGGCCTCCTGCTCCCTACACCTATCTTCATTACATTACATTTGCTTGGGTTAAACTCTGACAACCATTTGTTTGACCATTTCTTCAGCTTGTCTAGGTCTTCTTGAAGCCTCAAGCAGTCCTCCTCTGTCTTAATCCTTCTCATAATTTTGGCATCGTCCGCAAACATTGAGAGAAATGAATCTATACCTTCTGGGAGATCAGGAGTGTGTGTGTGTAATTCCTAAGTGTAATTACCTAAGTGTAGTTACTGGATGAGAGCTACGCTCGTGGTGTTCCGTCTTCCCCGCACTCTTTATCATATAACGCTTTGAAACTACTGATGGTCTTGGCCTCCACCACCTTCTCACCTAACTTGTTCCAACCGTCTACCACTCTGTTTGCGAAAGTGAATTTTCTTATATTTCTTCGGCATCTGTGTTTATCTAGTTTAAATCTATGACCTCTTGTTCTTAAAGTTCCAAGTCTCAGGAAATCTTCCCTATCGATTTTATCAATTCCTGTTACTATTTTGTATGTAGTGATCATATCACCTCTTTTTCTTCTGTCTTCTAGTTTTGGCATATTTTATGCCTCTAACCTCTCCTCGTAGCTCTTGCCCTTCAGTTCTGGGAGCCACTTAGTAGCATGTCTTTGCACCTTTTCCAGTTTGTTGATGTGTTTCTTAAGATATGGGCACCACACAACCGCTGCATATTCTAGTTTTGGCCTAACAAACGTCGTGAACAATTTCTTTAGTATATCGCCATCCATGTATTTAAAAGAAATTCTGAAGTTAGAAAGCGTGGCATAGGCTCCTCGCACAATATTCTTTATGTGGTCCTCAGGTGATAGTTTTCTATCTAGAACCACCCCTAGATCTTTTTCTTTATCAGAATTTTTTAAAGATTTCTCACATAATATATAGGTTGTGTGGGGTCTATGTTTTCCTATTCCACATTCCATAACATGTCATTTATTAACATTAAATTCCATTTGCCAAGTGGTGCTCCATATACTTATTTTGTCCAGGTCATCTTGAAGGGCATGACAATCATCTATGTTTCTTATTCTTCCTATTATCTTAGCATCATCAGCAAACATGTTCATATAATTCTGTATACCAACTGGTAGATCATTTATGTAAACAATAAATATCACTGGTGCAAGAACTGAACCCTGTGGTAATCCACTTGTGACATTTCTCCAGTCCGATACATTGCCTCTGATCACTGCCCTTATTTTTCTATCAGTCAGAAAATATTTCATCCATGTTAGAAGCTTACCTGTCACCCCACCAATATTTTCCAGTTACCAGAACAACCTCTTATGTGGAACTCTGTCGAAAGCCTTTTTTAGGTCCAGATAGATGCAGTCAACCCAACCATCTCTTTCCTGTAATATCTCTTTTGCTCGATCATAGAAACTGAGTAAATTCGATACACAGGATCTTCCAGATCGAAAACCATACTGTCTGTCTGATATTATATCATTTCTCTCCAGGTGTTTTACCCATTTAGTTTTAATTATTTTTTCCAATATTTTGAGTATTTCACTTATCAATGATACAGGTCTATAATTAAGGGGGTCTTCCCTGCTTCCACTTTTGTAGATTGGAACTATGTTAGCCTTTTTCCACATATCAGCTAAAACTCCTGTAAACGGGGATGCCTGAAAAATCAGTTGAAGTGAAATGCTGAGCTCAGGTGCACATTCTCTCAAAACCCATGGTGAAACTCCATCTGGACCAACTGCTGTGTTCTTATTTAGCTCCTTGAGCGTTTTTTCCACTTCTTCTCTAGACACCTCTATGTGCTCTATGTTGTTCTCTGGAATTCTTATTGTGTCTGGTTCCCTGAAGATTTCATTTTGTACAAACATACTTTGGAACTTTTCTTTTAATGTTTCACACATTTCATTTTCATTTTCCGTGAATCTATTCCCATTTTCAACCTCTGAATATTAGTCTTTACCTGCAGTTTGTCGTTTATGAATTTATAGAATAAACCTGGTTCTGTTTTACATTTGTCTGCAATCCCTTTTCAAAATTTCTTTCTGCCTCTCTCCTCACTACCGTGTAGTTATTTCTCGCATCTTTGTATCGCTGGTATGTTTGGGGGTTTGGCCTCTTTCTGTATTGATTCCAGTGTGTGTGTGTACTGACCTAGTTGCACTCACCTAGTTGTGTTTGCGGGGGTTGAGCTCTGGCTCCTTGGTCCCGCCTCTCAACCGTCAATCAACAGGTGTACAGATTCCTTAGCCTATTGAGCTCTATTATATCTACACTTGAAACTGTGTATGGAGTCAGCCTCTACCACATCACTTCCTAATGCATTCCAATTGTCAACCACTCTGACACTAAAAAAGTTTTTTCTAATAACTCTGTGGCTCATTTGGGCGCTCAGTTTCCACCTGTGTCCCCCTGTGCGTGTGCCCCTTGTGTTAAATAGCCTGTTTTATCTACCCTGTCAATTTCTTTGAGAATCTTGAATGTGGTGATCATGTCCCCCCTAACTCTTCTGCCCTCCAGCGAAGTGAGGTTTAATTCCCGATGTCTCTCTTCGTAGCTCATACCTCTCAGCTCGGGTACTAGTCTGGTGGCAAACCTTTGAACCTTTTCCAGTTTAGTCCTATGCTTGAATAGATATGGACTCCATGCTGGAGCCGCATACTCCAGGATTTGTCTGACATATGTGGTATATAATGTTCTGAAAGATTCCTTACACAAGTTTCTGAATGCCGTTCGTATGTTGGCCAGCCTGGCATATGCCGCTGATGTTATCCTCTTGATATGGGCTGCAGGAGACAGGTCTGGCGTGTTATCAACTCCCAAGTCTTTTTCTTTCTCTGACTCCTGAAGAATTTCCTCTGCCAGATGATACCTTGTATTTGGCCTCCTGCTCCCTACACCTATCTTCATTACATTACATTTGGTTGGGTTAAACTCTAACAAACATTTGTTCGACTATTCCTTCAGTTTGTCTAGGTCTTCTTGAAGCCTCAAACAGTCCTCTTCTGTCTTAATCCTTCTCATAATTTTGGCATCGTCCGCAAACATTGAGAGAAATGAATCTATACCCTCTGGGAGATCATTTACATATATCAGAAACAAGATAGGACCGAGTACAGAGCCCTGTGGGACTCCACTGGTGACTTTACTCCAATCGGAAGTCTCACCCCTCACCGTAACTCTCTGCTTCCGATTGCTTAGGTGCTCCCTTATCCACTGGAGCACCTTACCAGCTACACCTGCCTGTCTCTCCAGCTTATGTACCAGCCTCTTATGCGGTACTGTGTCAAAGGCTTTCCGACAATCCAAGAAAATGAAGTCCGCCCAGCCCTCTCTTTCTTGGTTAATCTTTGTCACCTGGTCGTAGAATTCTATTAAGCCAGTCAGGCAAGATTTACCCCCCTGAACCCATGTTGGCGATTTGTCACGAAGTCCCTTCTCTCCAGATGTGTTACCAGGTTTTTTCTCACGATCTTCTCCATCACCTTGCATGGTATAAAAGTCAAGGACACTGGCCTGTAGTTCAGGCCAGTTCAGGCCATGTGTTCAGTAGTTCAGGCCATATGTGTGTGTGTGTGTGTGTGTGTGTGTGTGTGTGTGTGTGTGTGTGTGTGTGTGTGTGTGTGTGTGTGTGTGTGTGTGTGTGTGTGTGTGTGTGTGTGTGTGTTTACTAGTTGTGTTTACTAGTTGTGTTTTTACGGGGGTTGAGCTTTGCTTTTTCGGCCCGCCTCTCAACTGTCAGTCAACTGTTTACTAACTACTTTTTTTTTTTCCACACCACACACACACACACACACCCCAGGAAGCAGCCCGTGACAGCTGACTAACTCCCAGGTACCTATTTACTGCTAGGTAACAGGGGCATTAAGGGTGAAAGAAACTTTGCCTATTTGTTTCTGCCTCGTGTGTGTGTGTGTGTAATTACCTAAGTGTAGTTACAGGATGAGAGCTACGCTCGTGGTGTCCCGTCTTCCCAGTGTGTGTGTGTGTGTGTGTATCTGTGTGTGTGTGTGTGTGTATCTGTGTGTGCGTGTGTGTATGTGTTTATTGTGGGGTTGGCACAGTGGGGGGGGGGGTAACTGGTGGAGGGATGGAGGGAGAGGGAGAGAGGGAGTCAAAGGGAGAGGGGGAGTGAAAAGGAATGAGGGAAAGCGTGGGAGAGAGGGAGAGGGAGAGAGGGAGTCAAAGGGAGAGGGGGAGTGAAAAGGAATGAGGGAAAGCGAGGGAGAGAGGGAGAGGGAGAGCGAGGGAGAGAGGGAGAGAGGGAAACAGGCAGAGTGGGGGGAGAGAGGAAGGAGGGCAATCAGGTGGGTGAGGGATGAAAGGTCAGTCCCGGGGGTAAGGGGTGAGGTTAGGGTAGGCTGGTTTGTGCATGCGTGTGTGTGTGTGTGTTCACAATGGCATGTTATGGTCAGGAGGGGGGGGGAGGGGGGGCTAGTCAGTGGCGGTGTAATGTAACACACAGGTGTGAGAAACTAGTACCAAGGTGAGGCTCTTGAGGTTACTTTTTCGTATTTTAACTTAAGTTCAAACCTAATTATTATATCAAAAACACTGTACACCTTGTATGACTGACTTTGAAAGGCACTCACCTTCAAGTAAACATCCCAAAACACAATTAGGCGATTGAAGGAGCGATGTCCGCCTTAATTGTTGACGTCCCCGCCATAGCTCCTCTCCACTTGGTGGACCAAATTCTTCCCTTCTCAGCCCGCTGGTGCCACCGTCTTGCCACAAACTCGTTTTTTTTCATTTTTTTTTCCTTATCCAACGTTATAAAAATTCCCTACGTGGCGTTATCACTGCGTTGCTGTACCCTTCATATGACCAAAAACTATGTTTTGGGCTCACTGGTACGTAAATATCCCGAGAATATTGAACTAATTCGCGGACCGCCGTCCTACACTTGTGCCTTCCCAGGCTGTCCTACACTGTGTGTGTGTGTGTGTGTGTGTGTGTGTGTGTGTGTGTGTGTGTGTGTGTGTGTGTGTGTGTGTGTGTGTGTGTGTGTGTGTGTGTGTGTGTGTGTGTGTGTACCTACCTAGTTGTACTCACCTAGTTGTGTTTGCGGGGGTTGAGCTCTGGCTCTTTGGTCCCGCCTCTCAACTGTCAATCAACTGGTGTACAGATTCCTGAGTCTAATGGGCTCTATCATATCTACATTTGAAACTGTGTATGGAGTCAGCCTCCACCACATCACTGATAATGCATTCCTTCTGTTAACTACTCTGACACTTAAAAAAGTTCTTTCTAACGTCCCTATGGCTCTTGTGGGTACTCAGTTTCTACCTGTGTCCCTGTGTTCGCGTACCAGCCGTGTTAAACAGTTTATCTCTATCTACCCTGTCAATTCATCTGAGAATTTTGTAGGTAGTGATCATGTCTCCCCTTACTCTTCTGTCTTCCAGTGTCGTTAGGTGCATTTTCCGCAGCTTTTCCTCGTAAATCATGCCTCTTAGTTCTTGGGCTAGCCTAGTGGCAAACCTCTGAACTTTTTCAAGCTTCGCCTTGTCCTTGACAATGTACAGGCTCCATGCTGGAGCCGCATACTCCAGGATTGGTCTTACATATGTGGTATACAAGGTTCTGAATGATTCCTTACACAGGTTCCCGAAGGCAGTTCGGATGTTAGCCAGCCTCGCATACGCCGCAGATGTTATTCTTTCGATGTGGGCTTCAGGAGACAGATTTGGTGTGATATGAACCCCCAGATCTTTCTCTGTCCGTTTCATGAAGGACTTCATCTCTCAATCGGTATCCTGTGTCTGGCCTCCTGTTTCCACTGCCTAGTTTCATGCAACCAATCCTCTTTAAAAGAACGTCGCTTTTGGCCGTTTGCCAGTATGGCCGAATATGGACGTAATTTGAAAATTAAAAAAAATTAAAACAAACTTGGGATTTTTTTTTTAACAACAGTAAGTTAAGGGTCCTCTGATAGGTTAGGTGGGCAGGAAATTCTCATAAAGTTTCAAAAAGTATGAAAAACGTTAATGGAAAGTTTCCTCTTCTAAGCTTGCCTAGCAGGCCGGACGACTCAAACAGAAAACGGAACAGTACGTCACTTTTGTTAGTCGATTTCGTTTCAAATTACGTCCAAATTTGGCCATAGTGCTCATACGAGCCAAAAGTGACGTTATATTTAAGAGGACGGGTTGTTTCATTATCTTACATTTACTCGGGTTGAACTTTAGTAGCCATTTGTTGGACCATTCATTGAGTCTGTCTAGGTCTTCTTGTAGCCTCGTACTATCTTCCTCCGTCTTAATCCTCCTCATAATTTTTGCATCATCAGCAAATAATGAGAGGAATTATTTTATACCATCTGGAAGATCATTTACATATGTAAGAAAAACGTGAAAATATAAGATGTAGAGGAAAAATATCTGTATAATAGACAAAACCCAAGATGCAAAAAGATTACAAATTCTTGAAGCAATTCACACAAGAACAGGACAACCTACCATGAACACCCATATCACGGAACTATTTACTCTACCCACCATGAGAGTAAAGACAAGACCAGAACATAACGATGCCAACACAGAAGACACTGTTCAACATAACAGGCCAATTACACCTGATTAATCGTTGTATAATAGGAGCTGCCTCGTATGGGCCAATGGGCTTTCTGCAGTTACCTTTATTCTTATGTTCTTATGTGCTTCATCCACCATTTATCCCCTATGTATCCCCCCCTTGTTTTTACCTTTATCACCTGACCCCGTATGGGTATAAATCAACGAGTCCTGTAATTTCATTTCACTTGAGAATGAACCATGGATGTTCGAAACGTTGTGTAAATTGTATAAATAAGTGTAATACATTCTATTGTAATTCACTTTTTTCTTCACCTTCAAATAACGAAAATGAGTTTTGGAGAACTCCTCTTTCAGCTAAGCCCTGATGCTAAGAAAATAGTTAGAGGGATAGAAGCCTTAAACCAGAAGATAATAAATACAGAATATGCGGTCATATTCAATGAAACATGTTTTAAAGTAAACCTGCTGCCAGTATACACCAATATATAAGAAACAGTATGGGTCCAAGGACTGAACCCTGCGGGACACCACTGGTGAGGTCTCGCCAATCTGAGACCTCAGCCTCACAGTGATTTGCTGCCTTCTGATACTTAGGTACTCCATTATCCAATGGAGTACCCTCCCTTTCACTCCTCCCTGCATCTCTAGCATTCGCACTAGTCTCTGGTGTGGAACTGTGTCAAAGGCTTTCTGGCAATCCAAAAATATGCAGTCTGCCCACCCCTCTCTTTCTTGTCTGATGCTTGTTGCCTGATCGTAGAATTCAATTAATCCTATGAGGCATGACTTGCCATCCCTGAAACCATATTGGTGTTGTGTCACAAAGTTCCTTCGCTTCAGATGTTCCAATAGCTTTTTTTCGCACAATTTTCTCCAATAACGTGCATGGTATGCAAGTTGGGGATACTGTCCTGTAGTTCAGTGCCTCCTGTCTATTCCTCTTCTTGTATATCGGGACTTCGTTTGCCGTCTTCCAAGTTTTTGGCAGTTCACCTTTTACCAGTGTTTTGTTATTTGTGTGTGGACATGGGTGTAGAGTGCAGTGTGTGTGGACATGGGTGTAGAGTGCAGTGTGTGTGTCGACAAGGGTGAAGAGTGCAGTGTGTGTGAATAAGGGGGTAGAGTGCGGTGTGTGTGTGTGTGTGTGTGTGTGTGTGTGTGTGTGTGTGTGTGTGTGTGTGTGTGTGTGTGTGTGTGTGGATAAGGGTAGAGAGTGCAGTGTGTGTGAATAAGGGTAGAGAGTGCAGTGTGTGTGGATATGGGTAGAGAGTGCAGTGTGTGTGGATAAGGGTAGAGAGTGCAGTGTGTGTGGATAAGGGTAGAGAGTGCAGTGTGTGTGGATAAGGGTAGAGAGTGCAGTGTGTGTGGATAAGGGTGTAGAGTGCAGGGTGTGGAGATGCGCGAAGTGTACTTACATGTACCACTACGCGTATCAATAAAGTTTGAAAAATAATAATATTATTTTGCGAGTTTAAATTCTTTGTACGGGGAAAAGGAAATCCGGGCCAATTGGGCAATTAAATTTTTGTGAAATTTATATGGGATAAAGATATTCAATTGAATGTAATTACCAGGAAATCCCTGGCACTATTCCTTTTATAGTTTCTGTAGGCATTATTTTATAATTTGAATTGATAGTTTTGGTTAGGTTATCTTGAGGTTATCTTGAGATGATTTCGGGGCTTTAGTGTCCCGCGGCCCGGTCCTCGACCAGGCCTCCACCCCCAGGAAGCAGCCCGTGACAGCTGACTAACACCCAGGTACCTATTTTACTGCTAGGTAACAGGGGCATAGGGTGAAAGAAACTCTGCCCATTGTTTCTCGCCGGCGCCTGGGATCGAACCCAGGACCACAGGATCACAAGTCCAGCGTGCTGTCCGCTCGGCCGACCGGCTCCCCTTTGGTGCTTTAAACTGTGATAAAATATATACAAGCTCATCTTGTCAGGACAAGTTGAAACAAAATCCTAAAGCTATCCACTTTGGAATAGTTTTTTTTTATGTAGTTGAAACGATTGAGAATAGATATCACAAAGGACACGTAGAGAAGAATTAGTTAAATTTTGAAGGGCTCGGTCAAATTGTAGCATACTCGGTCACATTTGGAAAGTCTCAGTCAAACTGGGAAGGACTTGGTTACCTAGAGGAACACATTGTTAAGTTAAGGGCAGATGAGGTTAAAATGAAGGGCGGCGCAGTCATCTTAATGGAAGGTTAGTATAACTTGAGGAAGACTGTCAGCTTGGGAAGACACATTCAAACTGGACACTGATTCGTTGAACTTGGGAAAATACTCCATTTACTTGTAGGAAAATTCAGCCAACTTGGAAGCAGACTTGGTCATCTTGGAGGTAAAGGAGAAAGATTCAAACAACTTGGAGAGGCAGCGTTGGTCAACTAATTGCAAAACGGACAAACCAAATTTTCGTTTATCTGCTGATTTGACGAGTTTCAGCTTAACCTTCAACGTTAAATTGAACCTAGTTACTTGTAAGATATTAATGACTGATCACAACAGCGGCGCAAGCATGACAAGCGCAACTCGCTGACCGAGATAGAAGCAGCGATACACTTAAGCATAGAGATATATACTGTAAAAATGTTGAACGCTCATTATAAACACTTAATGTTAAAGACTCATTTATTTCAAGAGAACATACTTTGAAACTATCACATAAGGAATTATTATTATATTATAAAAAAATCATAGGATTCTTTAGCAGACACAATAGGAGCTAATCATACTAGAGAAGAGGCATGGGGGTCAACCCTGACCACCCTTAACACTCTCTACACAATGACTCAACCTCTCAATAAGCATGGGAGGTTGTGGGAGGCTAACTGCCAGGATTTGGCCTCCAACCTTCGACACACAAACAGACAAGCATTCGATTTATGGTTTACAATTAGATTCTTTGCATGGAGTCTGGGTGCTGGGAGCTGGCTTCACAGAATCTTCCATGGCGATTTGTGTTAGTGTGGGGAGTTCCGTAGCTTGGTCAGGGTTAACCCATATTAGGAACCTCATATCGGGTACCTCTTTAAGAGGTACTGCGGCCTCATTCCGAACATCACCGACGAGTATGCTGGTTCAGGTTTCAAAGAATTTTCAGCTGATCATAACGTAAGTGCAACGTTTATTAACTATGGTACTACAACGCTGTATTAAAGTAAAAATGTTAAAAAATGACGTCGTGGTATAAATGAGTTTGATTTGATTGTATATGTTTTGAGAGTGAGGGAGGGGGTGGCTGGGAGGGGAAGGAAAGTGTGGGAGTGGGGAAAACGATGGATTGAGAGGGGAGGGGGATGGAGCAGGGATAGGGAGGAAGCAGGGAATAGGGAGGGGGCAGGGAAGAGGGTGGGAGACACGATGGTCGTAGAGATGGATGGGGAGATTGGGAAAGTTAGAGGGTGGAAAGGGAGTAAAATAGAGGAACAGTTTTAGGGGAAGGAGGGATGAAAGTTGAAGGGGAGGAAGTGTAACCGCACAATTAATTTCTTGTTTAAGTTTCTTTTCATGGATATACATTTACATGTTATTCATCCCGTGTAAATCACAGTGTGCCAGTGCCACCATAAGCAATTTCCTTCAGGCGGGGGCGGGGGGGGGGGGGTGTTGGTGGATTATGAGCCTCCGGGGGGAGGGGAAAGAGTGAAAAATATATTTGGGGAAAGCGCCAAGCCATTACTACTATATAGCCCATGGAAGGGGACAGGATAAGGATGTAGGATAGGACGGGGGAAGGAATAGTGACCAAATATTTGGACGGTCGGGGATTGAACGCCGACCTGCATAGCCTCCAAGGGGAGAGGCCAGCGGGGTAGGGGGGGATTTAGAAGGGGGGAACCAAAGCCGCCAAACATTTAGTACAGCTGACGTGAGAGACCCAGTGTGCTCCTCAACACTGTAAGGGGAAGGTTTCCATTCAAACAAATGAGAAAACCACTGAATCCACCAAAGCGTTAGAAATCTGCCCGAAACATCTGCCCGAGACGCAGCGCGTAGTAGTGGCTGTACAAGAGTACAATTACTGTACTATGCTATGTATTCTCACAAACCCAATATACCTTGTATATAAATAAATAAATAAATAAGTAAGTAAATAAATAAATAAATAAAATAATGTGTAACCGCGTCCTTGCTCGTGGACCTTCCTCCCTTCCCTGTTCTTCCCCATCACCTTCCCATCTCCCTCACCAACACACCCACCAACCTTCCTCCCTGCCAAGAAAGCACCTACCCGTCACCTCACACCCACCATCCTAACACGCCCGCCTTCCACCTACGCCCACAATAAAAAGTCACGCATTCATTAAGCGCATGAATAATACAGGTCGCCCTGTGGGGTGTCAGAGGCTGTTCCAACCACTCATAATTCTCTTCTCCACCAAAATTGCTCAGTGAACAATGCACCCAAAGCTACAGGTGGGATTTTTGGCTTCAATTTCTGCATTAAACCCGATGGTATCTTACGGAAATATCATGGCTGTTAGGGTTCATCTCTCACAGCCTTGTGGCCTCACAGGAGGCCACAGGTTACCCATATAATCCAAAAAAATAGGATTAATGTCCTCTCATCAGTTGACCTCCTGGAGGACATCAAAGCATCCACCACAGGAACACTTTCCCACATTCAAGAAGCAGCGTGCCAATTTGCAACAGGAAAATGCACAGACCTTCTCAAGAAAGCTAATGTAAAGTCTCCAAGCCTTGGTGCCCTGAACACTATAAATGCATGGCATAATTTGCTTCTTTTGGGAAATATTTGTTTAGCTTTGCCGGCAAAAGGAAGCCAGTCGCTAGCTTCATGTTTACGAGATCAACAAATAATTTCCTTAGGAGTTGATAATTTGATCCCCATCCTCTATCAATACGTAACCTGCCGAGGAACGCTTAATAATAGTTTCAGGTGAGGCAAAATGATGAGGTAACACAGTATGATTAATTAGGATAATTACTAACAGACACAATCGCACCTGGAAATGCAGCCGCAGACGATTCACTGAGAGAAAAGCACTCTCCCAGAGCAGTATGGAGACCCAACGTCCCAGGACAGATCTCAAACCTACGACCACCATTCCTTCAAGAGTCAGAGGTATACAAAACAATTGTGTTATTTCCGTCAAGCTTAACAGGCGGGTATACGAACGAAAGACCGCATAATCTCAAGGAGACACCAAACCCAGTTCCAGGCGAAGATGCAGAGACATTACTATCAAGAGGTTTTAAAGTTTGCCAACAATTTTCTGTCTGGACTCATTTCAGACATAATTAAAGCCTTCGCCTCGACCTGACCACCTGCCAGAAAAATCCATACAAAGGCTACGACTCATCGACCACATCATCCGGGTGCTCATGTTCTCCATGTCCCTGAAGCATCAGGACATGCAGCGTGAGCCTATATTAATTGTATTCTCGAAAATATGGCAGAAATTACTACATATTTAAAAACTGGTTTCACGCCGGGTTAAACGAGATACAGTATTAGAACCAGTTTCAACGAGCTTTCGTTGTAGCCTCCCTATCGTTTCAGCAGGATACTTTAAGGGTTTCATATTGTTGTTTGGCGAGAATGACTCATGACCTGCCCTGCGTCGACCAGACACAGCCAGACAGACACTCTTATATATAGATACCAACTGGAGTAACCGGCGGTGCCCGGGTTTCTGTCTATTTGTCTCTGTCTTTTTCTCCGTCCCTACCTCCCAGCCTTCCTTCCCACCCCTCTCCTTCTCTCTCTCTCCCATTCTCCATTCTTCAAATTCCACCATTCTTCCTCCCTCTCCCTCCTTTTCTCCATCCCTCTCTCTCACCACCAACCTCACCGCCTCCTACTCTCCCTATTATTCCCTCTCGCTCTCTCTCGTTCCCTCTTTTATTATTCTTTCCTTTCTGTCTCCCAGTGGGCAAAACACATCTGAGTAATGTTGAATCAGCGTTGAATTAACGTTATTGATGTTGAATCAATGTTATCGATGAATGGTCATGAGTCACTTTGAGTGCCAGGCACCCAGTGCCAAAAGTGAATGAAATGTTCCATCCAAGGTAAAGTGGTATACAGTTTATATGACTTAGGGCGTGGTGTACTTTTTCCTTCTGGGCTTCCATGGAGATTGGCAATTCCCATCTGGACAGAGTTTACTTGCTTTGGGAACCTTCTCTTATTAAGGCTAACCCACAATACAGTCGGAAGGGCGTCCGCCTCTCATGTCAGATGACGGGTGGTTGAAGCACCTAGTGCCCAAGGTGAATGAAACATATGTGTATATATATTGTCAACCATGCTACCGTGGAAATAAACATATTATTCACCTAGGCACTAGGAGACTTGAACCGTCGAACCCCATGAGCGTGTGCCCAAAGCTCTACACCATACTATGAGTCACACCTTCTTGAGCCCGGGTGGACACATGTATAAGCAAGTAGATGGGGTCGCCATGGGTTCTCCCCTAGGTGTCCTGTTTGCAAACTTCTACATGGGTACCATCGAGCAAAAAGTCTTAGTCGACATGAACTTGAAACCGGCCATATACTGCAGGTATGTTGACAACATTTTTACACAGGTACCTGATGTCAGACATCTGCAGGAGCTGAAGGAGGCATTTGAGCAGAGTTCCGTGCTGCGTTTCACTTACGAGATGGAAAAGGATGGGAAGCTGCCCTTTCTAGATGTAACACTCATGGAAAAGAGCGGAGGTTTCCACACTGCAGTCTACACTAAGGAAACGAACATAGGAATGTGCCTAAATGCCAACAGCGACTGCCCAGACAGGTACAAGAGGAGTGTTGTTAACGCATATGTCGACCGTGCTCTCAGCCACAGCTCAGAATGGAAGCAAGTCGACGAAGAACTCTGTAGGGTAAGGCAGGTCCTAGTCAACAACGGCTTCTCCAATGGTTTTGTCGAAGACATCATAAGAAGGAAAGTGAAACGCCATGCAACCTCTGAAGAGACAACTAACACAACACCAATACCCCTTATTAGACTATTTTACAGGAACTTCTTTTCCACAGCTCATAAAACGGAGGAAAGGGTCCTGAAAGATATTGTTAATAGAAACGTTATCCCTACAGACAAAAATCAGAGGATACAACTGACGATTTACTATAAAACCAGAAAAACGGCCAGCCTACTCATGAGAAACTCTCCAGACACAAAGCAGAACGCTTTAAAAGAGACCAACGTCGTCTATGCCTTCAAATGCCCTCTTGGGGACTGTAAGCTCCAAAAAACCCAGTATATAGGCAAGACAACAACATCTCTTTCTAGGCGTTTAACGATGCATAAACAACAGGGCTCCATTAAGGAACGTATAATCTCTTCCCACAACCAAACCATCACCAGAGAAATCCTAGTAAACAACACAGAAATCATCGATAGATACAGCGATAGCAGGCGACTTGACGTTTGCGAGGCACTACACATTAAGAAGTCAACACCAGCAATCAACAGCCAATTAATGCACAACTATATTCTACCCACTTCAAGACTCCGCTCCAATACAGAAGCATCAAGAAATATGGACCAATAGGCTTTCTACAATCACTTCTATTCAATACCCATTGTTTCGTGTTCTGTCATGTGTTGCTGAATTTAATACCCTATTAAATACCACCTCACCCCATCCACCTCACTCATATGTAGATATAAACAAATCGGAGATGTGTAAGTTCTATTCAGTTGTGTATGTGTAAACTATAGTCTTTGAAAATGTAATAAATTTTACGAAACGCGCTCAAGTGTCGCGTCAGACTAGAAATAAAAATGAATTTTGGAGAATTTATTTTTGAATTACCACCAACAATGAAAAGAAATGTACGAAAGATAGAGAAAATTCGTGTTAGAATTATTAATCTTACTTTTTCGGTCATATATATAAATATAGGTTGCTATTTAACTGAGCGGCGGCCTCTGTTAAATAGCAACCTTTCAGCTGTTCAATTGTACACTGTATAGTGCACAGTAGGCCCTGTAATTTGATTTTTAGTTCATTTTGTTAGTTTAATTTTTTGTTTAGTTTACCATGTCTTTGCCCTTTCTTACTTATTTCAAGTCTTGACATTGTACATTAATATAACCTTTTATTTAGGATATATAATACATTTTTTGGTATTTAATTTTATTTAATATTTGAGTTTTTATAAGATTTTGGTTAGTATTTTATAATTGTCGTTTATTCTGTTTGTATTTTACATACATTTTTTGTAGATTTGTAGTCATTATATAAATATTTGTTATAGTGTTTAGTATCTATGTGTTAGGTATCAAGTTTGCCTTTTGATCACTTCACGTAAGTTTAATATAATGGTTTGTTTTGGTAGTTATAAATTTCATCTTGTAGTTTAATGGATTTTAAATTAGTTTTAATATATGTGACAGTTAATAAGTTTTATTTGTATTGATCACTTTAAGTGCGCTTAAGTGTTTTGTTTTTTAAGCTTTTTCCTTTCTTTGATAGGCAATTATATTCAGTATGAGTTCTTTGTTTACCAGCTATTTGATTGTGATTTCTGTTTTTTCTTTCAGATCTGATGATGAATACGAGAAGTATTCGAAACGTTATGCATTTTAAAGTAAAGATTCTGAAACAAGATGTTCAGTATATCCCTGGTTTTCCTATTTATCTTAAAATATATATATATACATATATATTTAAGAACAAATTTTGTATTTATATTATTTAATGGCAGTGCCAAAAATAGTTCTGTGGGTCTAAATGTCAGCCTGGCACACTAACTGGCCTTTAACTCTGGACAGACATATAGAAAGACAAACAACAGACAGACAATCTCTCTTATAGTGTACATATACGTATAAACGTGAACTGATTCATTTCTTTGTGTTCGTGAAACTAAATAATTTCTATAAAAAAACACTTCTACGAAGAAACCACATCGTCTTTACTGAGTTCTTTCCACATCACTGGTGGAAAATTAGAGTAATTCCCTTCCCTTTAATGTGCCTGCAACGATCGTTAATACACAATTACTGGAGTCATTGTACGACGCCGCTGATACGTAACGAGCCGGGACGGGCCCACAGGTACTAATGGCAGCGCTTGGAGAGAGTCGTATTGTTCACCTCCCCCCAGACGGCTGTTGTTCCACGCTCCATGGACCTGGGGCAGGGGAGGGAAGAGAGCTACAGGGAGTGGAAAATAAAGGAAGAATTCAAAAAGGATTGTTGGGAATAAGTTCATAAGAGAGCGGATGGAAAGATGAAGTCCAACTGGAAGGGCGGGAGTTATGTGAGACATTGTCAGTGACGTGCAGCAACACAATAGAAACCGAGTAGAGTTGAAAGGAAAGATAAGACAATCATCCTCTGTAAAATAATAATAATAATAATAATAATAATACAATGGAAAATTACAGTATCGTTATATATATCAACGAGAAAATCCACAGGATTTTCCTCGTGATGAGGATTCAAGGGATTCAGGCTGGGAATCCCCAGATGCACGCTCTAGACGACTACACCTCGACATGGTCAAAAGAATGGTAACCTGGGGTTCTGCTGAACCCACGAGTATTCCCGAGACATCCATTGGAGCAGAACTAGGGTTTCACACAATTTCCTCCATGCACTTTGGCTCCGTCGTCCAGTAGTTCTACCTTGAACCTCAGAGCATAGGTTCGAATCCTCATAACGGCTCCTGTGGATTTTCTCATTGATATATATCACGTTACTGTGAATTCTCTGTGTATTAAAAGAGCGGCGTCAGTGTGGAAAGCCCCGCTCATGTGCCAGGGAAGTCCACTTCGGGCTCACCATAGCTCGTGCTACTTGGAACTGTTTGTTCCGAGTACCTGAATCTAAAACCAACAACTCCTGTTTCATTAAGGGTTAATCATGCCCGTGCCACCTCTTAGGTGGCTTAATCTTCATAAATCAATCAATCCTGTCTCCATACGGGCTCACTATAGTCAGTTCTGTATGGACATTTCGTTCTGAGTCGCAAAATCTAAAACAACAACAAAATCCTGTCTCCTAGATAGAGCAGCTAGTAATCAGGTTTCACCTGATGTACTAGCAGTGCAAAAAAAAAAATAGAGGACGAAATATATCACAGAATCCTAACAGCATGTGGTGTTAGTATTGAACTGCCGCTGACACTGATGAGATCAATCGGGCGAAGAAAAACTTCAATACAGCCCACTGGAAACGACAAAATAACTTATGCAGTGATTAGAAACCTCGACCCCAAGGGAGACTCTTCATACTTAAGCTTAATTAAGTTAGCTTGGACTTCTCAAATCACACCTTCAGCTTGGAATAGGGCAGACATAGAACTGATCCCAAACCCAAAGATCCAGCTAATCGAAGGCCCATCTCTCTTCAAAGTTTTGCAGTCAAGACGGCTGACAGAATGGCACTCATCAGAATTGAGTGGAAAATGCCTAAACGGCCTCAAGAGAAGTATGCCTATAGAAAAGGAGTAGGCACAGTGGAATGTATTACCACTGTTAGTCCACCTGAATGACTGGCCAGGAATACAGATATTCCTGGACCTCGAGAAAGGTCCATTGATCTGGCTAGCGCCCCAGCTGTTAACTGCTGCCTCATCGACAAAGAGGTCAAACGCAACCTGCTCTCCTGGCCCGGAGAGCAGAGAGCTTCTCTGTTATGAGACTCCTGGAGTCTCATAACAGAGAAGAGAAGACTGTGCCATTAAAATTTCATGGCACAGTCTCTGAATACAAACGACATGAAAATGATAGACCGTAAGGAGGCATTCTCAGCCCCATTCTCTTCAACTGTTTGTGGAAAGAATAATGCTGCTAAAATTCCGACAACACTGCAGTACTCGCCGTCTGGTGTTGACACTCACCGGCTAGTGTTGACACTCTCCGGCTGGTGTTGACACTCTCCGGCTGGTGTTGACACTCGCCGGCTGGTGTTGACACTCACCGGCTAGTGTTGACACTCTCCGGCTGGTGTTGACACTCTCCGGCTGGTGTTGACACTCACCGGCTGGTGTTGACACTCTCCGGCTGGTGTTGACACTTGCCCGCTGGTGTTGACACTCGCCGGCTGGTGTTGACACTCTCCGGCTGGTGTTGACACTCGCCCGCTGGTGTTGACACTCGCCGGCTGGTGTTGACACTCTCCGGCTGGTGTTGACACTCGCCCGCTGGTGTTGACACTCACCGGCTGGTGTTGACACTCGCCCGCTGGTGTTGACACTCGCCCGCTGGTGTTGACACTCTCCGGCTGGTGTTGACACTCTCCGGCTGGTGTTGACACTCGCCCGCTGGTGTTGACACTCACCGGCTGGTGTTGACACTCGCCCGCTGGTGTTGACACTCACCGGCTGGTGTTGACACTCTCCGGCTGGTGTTGACACTCACCGGCTGGTGTTGACACTCTCCGGCTGGTGTTGACACTCACCGGCTGGTGTTGACACTCACCGGCTGGTGTTGACACTCGCCCGCTGGTGTTGACACTCTCCGGCTGGTGTTGACACTCGCCCGCTGGTGTTGACACTCACCGGCTGGTGTTGACACTCACCGGCTGGTGTTGACACTCACCGGCTGGTGTTGACACTCACCGGCTGGTGTTGACACTCGCCCGCTGGTGTTGACACTCGCCCGCTGGTGTTGACACTCGCCGGCTGGTGTTGACACTCGCCCGCTGGTGTTTACACTCACCGGCTGGTGTTGACACTCGCCGGCTGGTGTTGACACTCGTCCGCTGGTGTTGACACTCGCCCACTGGTGTTGACACTCACCGGCTGGTGTTGACACTCTCCGGCTGGTGTTGACACTCACCGGCTGGTGTTGACACTCTCCCGATGGTGTTGACACTCGCCCGCTGGTGTTGACACTCACCGGCTGGTGTTGACACTCTCCGGCTGGTGTTGACACTCTCCCGATGGTGTTGACACTCACCGGCTGGTGTTGACACTCACCCGCTGGTGTTGACACTCGCCCGCTGGTGTTGACACTCGCCGGCTGGTGTTGACACTCACCGGCTGGTGTTGACACTCACCGGCTGGTGTTGACACTCACCGGCTGGTGTTGACACTCACCCGCTGGTGTTGACACTCGCCCGCTGGTGTTGACACTCGCCGGCTGGTGTTGACACTCACCGGCTGGTGTTGACACTCACCCGCTGGTGTTGACACTCGCCCGCTGGTGTTGACACTCGCCCGCTGGTGTTGACACTCACCGGCTGGTGTTGACACTCGCCGGCTGGTGTTGACACTCGCCAACTGGTGTTGACACTCGCCGGCTGGTGTTGACACTCGCTGGCTGGTGTTAACACTCACCGGCTGGTGTTGACACTCTCCGGCTGGTGTTGACACTCACCGGCTGGTGTTGACACTCACCGGCTGGTGTTGACACTCACCGGCTGGTGTTGACACTCGCCGGCTGGTGTTGACACTCGCCGGCTGGTGTTGACACTCACCGGCTGGTGTTGACACTCGCCGGCTGGTGTTGACACTCGCCGACTGGTGTTGACACTCACCGGCTGGTGTTGACACTCGCCGGCTGGTGTTGACACTCTCCCGCTGGTGTTGACACTCATCACCGGCTGGTGTTGACACTCGCCGACTGGTGTTGACACTCACCGGCTGGTGTTGACACTCACCGGCTGGTGTTGACACTCTCCCGCTGGTGTTGACACTCATCACCGGCTGGTGTTGACACTCACCGGCTGGTGTTGACACTCGCCGGCTGGTGTTGACACTCGTTATATGGCGTTCACACTTGCCAGGTAAGAGAAAAAAAGAGAGAGATCAGTTGTTATCAGCAGGACAAGCCCATGGATAACTGACCGCACACAAAGTGAGATCAGTACGAATATCGAGTCCGAAAACCCAAACATGTTTATGTTTGCCTAGTGTTCTGCAGTGACTATAAAGCAACAAGATAATTTTCAACTCATCAGCGATGGCCACTCAGGCTGTCACACAAGGCTTTATCTGCTTCGGCATCAAGATACCACCCCACTAAACTGAAAAGGAACGATATTACGAGCTCCAACAGTGCTTCAAATGCTTTGAGCTCTCCCACCCCTCCAACAAATGTCAGCACCCTGTCCTAAAGTGCAGCCTCTGACCCACGACGATCATTATACCATTTGTAAACCAACAACCCATTGTTGCCTGCTCTGTAACGGCAATCACCCCTGTAATTTCAAACCATTGCCACTACAGACAGAAAAAAAATAAGGCCCAGGTTGAAGCCAGGAAAGTCCACCCTCCTAACCCTGCCACCAGAGCCCCTGACGCTATACCGAACACCTCAGCTCCCACCAACCAACCAGAAGACTTCTCAGTCATACCAAACAATGGTTCCTCTCACAAGTCGACCCACCCTTCACAATGGGGACCCAAGATACAACCAGCACCCTCGCCGCCCTTTGCATCACGTGCTGGTATTATCCCTGGTCTCATACGACTAGCGGAGATGCTTGCCGGACCAGACAATCACTATTCGTCAGAGAACTGAATGCTGTACCTAGCCAATGGCCTAGACACCATCACAGTCCCATGACGCAAATCTCACTATCTCCCCTACCACACAGCAAATCTCTACCTACCCCTACCTACCACGCAAATCTCACTATCTCCCTAGTGGTCGACATTCTACAAGGTCGACCACTAAGTCGCTTTAAACTCAGACTTCAGAATCCTCGTCACGGCCCTTGTGGATTTGTTCTCAGACTTCAGCTCCGCCGAAGACCCAGGTTGCACAAACAGCAGCATCCTCCTAACCAGTCCCAAAAGCTACCACCATCATTATGACAGCAGAGGCGTTCGCAGACGTTCTTTCTCCGACCACCTACAACAATACCTACGTGAGCGAACCAGCTTCTACCACAACTTATCGACTCCATAGCTAACCTCAATCTTAGGCTGTGAGACCAAAACAACCATCATCGGATTACGCCACGGACTCCTCTGATGAGGAAATCTCAGTAGGAGCTCCATTTCCACGACACTTTCCCTACTTCGTACAAGATCTCTTCACAGAGGCCACATCACCGAACTCTAATGACAGCACAGCCATGTCAACACTCAGCAAGACTCAGAATAAGAAAAAACGGATCACCTAGAGGCCTTCACTAACACACCATCTCTAGCGAGCTAGCTTCCGAGACAGCCTCCCCCCCAAAAAAAAAATTGCACAGAAAATTAAAACAAAAATAAGGTAGAGAGCAGGAGTCGTAGAGGGTTGCAAATAAGGAATACTGACGAATAGATAATAAGAATGCTAACCATTCTGGTACTGGACTTGAATCTTTCATGATGAAGAGTCTTTCTGATACAATCGGCTTGTGCATTTATAAAAGTGAGAGGTTATATATATATATATATATATATATATATATATATATATATATATATATATATATATATATATATATATATATATATATATATATATATATATATATATATATATATATATATATATATATATATATATTATTAAATATGACCGAAAAAGAAAGATTAATAATTCTAACACGAATTTTCTCTATCTTTCTTATGTTTCTTTTCACTGTTGATGGTAATTCAAAGATCAATTCTCCAAAATTCATTTTTATTTCTAGTCTGACGCGACACTTGAGCGCGTTTCGTAAAACTTATTACATTTTCAAAGACTTTAGTTTACAAACACACAACTGAAACTGAATAGAGCTTACACATCTTCGAGGTTTATATCTACATTTGGGTGAGGTGGATGAGGTGAAAAACGAACTTTCATCAATGGGTATTCAATGGATATTAAATTCCAACACAAGACAGAACACGAAACAATGGGTACTGAATGGGTATTAAATTCAAACACAAGACAGAACACGAAACAATGGGTATTGAATGGAAGTAATTGTAGAAAGCCTATTGGTCCATATTTCTTGATGCTTCTATATTGGAGCGAAGTCTTGAAGTGGGTAGAATATAGTTGTGCATTAATTGGCTGTTGATTGCTGGTGTTGACTTCTTGATGTGTAGTGCCTCGCAGACGTCAAGCCGCCTGCTATCGCTGTATCTATCGATGATTTCTGTGTTGTTTGCTAAGATTTCTCTGGTGATGGTTTGTTTGTGGGAAGAGATTATATGTTCCTTAATGGAGCCCTGTTGCTTATGCATCGTTAAACGCCTGGAAAGAGATGTTGTTGTCTTGCCTATATACTGAGTTTTTTGAGGCTTACAATCCCCAAGAGGGCATTTGAAGGCATAGACGACGTTGGTCTCTTATAAAACGTTCTGCTTTGTTTCTGGAGAGTTTCTCATGAGTAGGCTGGCCGCCCAGACGGAATCACGGTGAACCCCTGGAAGAATGGTAGACAGTTGGTGTGGGACTACACATGCGTTTCAACTTTAGCCAATACCTATGTTGACTTCAGTGCTACACAAGCAGGAGCTGCCAATCACCGGGAAGCGGCCAAGTCACGTAAATACGGAGACCTTGAGCACCACTACAATTTTGTCCCCATTGCCTCAGAGACACTTGGTGCCTGGGGTAAAAGTGCTGCTAGCTTTTTGAAGGAGTTGGGGTCTAAGCTAATCGAAACAACTAGAGACCCTAGAGCTGCCAGTTTTCTTTTTCAGCGCCTTAGTGTGGCAATCCAGAGAGGAAATGCTCACTGTATCCATGGTTCCTGCCCGCCATCTGAGGAGCTGGAAGAGCTGTACAACTTGTGACAAGCAGCCTTGCACCCTGCATGTAATCAATATTGTAACTTTTTTTGTGTAATGACATTTTCAAATAAAGTTATATAAATATACACACATACCAAAAGAATAGGGGTGGTAGGAGAAGAAAATATCAAAATGTTCAGTGAGGATCCACAAGGTCTTCTCTGAGTACTCTTTATTTTCTTCTCCGAGGCTATGGGTCCCTACACTTGCACCAGAGGTGGTGCAAGTGTAGGAAGGTGGTATATATATATATATATATATATATATATATATATATATATATATATTGGTATATTTTGGTAGCAGTCCTTCTTGTAATCATATGTTGTTGAATATGACCGAAAGGGTAAAATTAATAATTCTAACACGGATCTTCTCAACATTTCTTACGTTTTTCTTCACTGTCGAGGGTAATTGAAAAATCAAGTCTCCAAAATTCCTAGATTCCATAACTCAGTAAACTTTGTAGGATTAAAGGTGATTTTATTCGGAGCGTCATAGAGAATTTCGGCTCCTATGCCTCGCCTCACTATAACCTTCTTGGCGAAGTCAGTGGATAAGAAACTTGGGAGCCAATGTTCATAGTGTTTAGAATACTTTTAAGTGTTCGAGTATTCTGATACTGATTTGCAAAAGCACATGTTCAGATGAGAGATATGAATTCTATGTGCGACCTTCTAGTTACAGTGATGGAGACAGTGTGCAGAAAATAATGACTACAGTGATGGGGAAGCGAGAGAATATATGTTGATGATGATAGCAGGGAGGATGGTTGTGGGGGATAGGTAGTGTTGAGATAAAGATGTTGTATGGGGAGAGGATGCTGCCGGTGTGAGGGAGATAGGGGTGTGTTTGGTGAAGATGGAGAGGGTATGTACTCACCTAATTGTTGTATTCACTTAGTTGCGGTACTCACCTAATTGTTGTACTCACCTAGTTGTTGTACTCACCTAGTTGCTGTACTCACCTAATTGTTGTACTCACCTAGTTGCTGTACTCACCTAGTTGCTGTACTCACCTAATTGTTGTACTCACCTAATTGTTGTACTCACCTAGTTGCTGTACTCACCTAATTGTTGTACTCACCTAATTGTTGTACTCACCTAGTTGCTATACTCACCTAATTGTTGTACTCACCTAGTTGCTGTACTCACCTAATTGTTGTACTCACCTAGTTGCTGTACTCACCTAATTGTTGAATTCACCAAGTTGTTTTACTCACCTAGTTGTTGTACTCACCTAATTGTTGTACTCACCTAGTTGCTGTACTCACCTAGTTGCTGTACTCACCTAATTGTTGTACTCACCTAGTTGTTGTACTCACCTAGTTGCTGTACTCACCTAATTGTTGTACTCACCTAGTTGCTGTACTCACCTAATTGTTGAATTCACCAAGTTGTTTTACTCACCTAGTTGTTGTACTCACCAAATTATTGTACTCACCTAGTTGTTGAACTCACCTAGTTGTTGTACTCACCTAGTTGTGATTGCAAGGGTTGAGCTCTGGCTCTTTGGTTCCGCCTCTTAACTCTCAATCAACTGGTGTACAGATGATTGAGGCTACTGGGCTATCATATCTACATTTAAAACTGTGAGTGGAGTCCGCCTCCACCACATCACTGCCTAATGCATTCATTCTGTTAACTACTCTGACATTGAAAAAGTTCTTTCTAAAGTCCCTGTGGCTTATTTGGGTACTCAGTTTCCACCTGTGTCCCCCTGTTCGCGTTCCACCCGTGTTAAACAATTTATCTTTATCTACCCTGTCAATTCCTCCGATAATTTTGTAGGTAGTGATAATGTCTCCCGTAACTCTTCTGTCTTCCAGTATCGAGAGGTCCAGGTCCAGCAATCATTTCTCATAGCTCATTCCTCTCAGCTCGGAGACTACTCTGGTGGCATACCTCTGAACCTTTTCTAACTTCGTTTTGTGCTTTGACTAGATGAGGTCTCCACGCTGGAGCCGCATATTCCAGTATTGGCCTTACATATCAGGTACAGAAGGTTCTGAATGATTCCTTACTCAAGTTTGTGAAGGCAGTTCTTATGTTCGCCAGCCTTGCATACGCCGCTGATGTTATCCTTTTAATGTGGGCTTCAGAGGACAGGTTGTGTGTGATATCAACTCCCAGATCTTTATTTTATCCTGACTCCTGAAGGATTTCCTCTCCCAGCTGGTACCTTGTGTTTGGCCTCCAGCTCCCTAGGCCTATCTTCATCACTTTGCACTGTGTGTGGAGGACGGGGGGGGGGGGAGAGAAGGGTGTGTGTGTGAGAGGGGAGTTGGGGAGAGTGTGCGTGGGGGAGTTAGGGAGGTAGTATGTAGGGGAGATGGGGAGGGTGTGTGGGGGGAGAGAGGGAGGGTGTGTGTGGGGAAAAATAGGAGGGTGTGTGTGGCGAAGATGGAGAGGGTGTGTGTGGGGGAGATTGGGAAGGTGTGTGGGGAGGAGATGGGGAGAATGTGTGTGTGGGGAAAAATGGGAAGGTGTGTGTGAAAGATAGCGAGGGTGTGTGTTGGGGGGGGGGGAATGGGGAGGGTGTGAGAGTGGGGGAGATGGGGAGGGTGTGTGTGGGAGAGATGGGGACGGTGTGTGTGTGGGGGGGGGTGGAGGAAGATGGGGAGGGTGTGTGTGGGGGGGTGGAGGAAGATTGGGAGGGTGTGTGTGGGGGGGGGGTGGAGGAAGATGGGGAGGGTGTGTGTGGGGAGGGGGAATGGGGAGGCTGTGTGTGTGTGTGTGTGGGAGATGGGGAGGGTGTGTGGGGGGAAGATGGGGAGGGTGTGGGGGGGAATGGGGAAGGTGTGGGAAAGGGGGAGATGGAGAGGGTGTGTGTGGGGGGGGAGGAGATGGGGAGGGTGTGTGGGGGGTGAGTTGGGGAGGGTGTGTGGGGGGGTAGGGGAGGGTGTGTGGGGGGGGGCAGTTGGGGAGGGTGTGTGTGTTCTGGAGATGGGGAGGGTTTGTGTTCTGGAGATGGGGAGGGTTTGTGTGCTGGAGATGGGGAGGGTGTTTGCGGGGAAGATGGTGGTGAGGGTGTTCTGGGAGACCGGGCCGCGGGTAGACACGGGCACCGAAGAGTACACACACCTACAAAATAAAGGAATATAACAATGAAATAATAATAGGGTACAGAAGATATAAATGTAAAACGTGAACAATGAATACAAATCGGATGAATATAAATGATAACAATTTCTCGGCGAATAATGGTATTAAGATAGTGTTGTAGGTTCCGTAAGGGTTCTCATGCAAAAAAAAAATATAAGGATTTATTCCCAAAATATTTAGTTTTTGAGCCGCCTCGCCAATAGACCTTGAACGGAATCTCCTTTGCTCCTATTAAAATCCCCCCTCATTCCCCCCACACACCGGAATCTCCTATTAAAATATATATATATTCATATATATATTTTAAGACGGTTGTTATATCAAGAGGAACATGTATGCATAACGCCACCATATCTGGGTAGAGTAATACGTACAGTCTGGAACAAGGACTGCGATGTAGTACGCACACTAGCAGGGTGTTGTAGCACCCACAAGCTGGGTGTTCAGTACGTGCTTGCAGTTGCACACTATTCGTCTCAAGCATGGCAAGCACACACTGATCATTCTTCCCTCATCTTACTCTTAACACGAGAAAATTCTCATAACAATTTTACATTGAACATAAGTTAAAAGTTTTGGTGTTGCAATTCTAACTTATAATTCCCGTACCCAAGTATAAATGTCATTTTACAATATATTAATTAAACCTCTCTTAACTAATATAAATATACTGAGCATATTCCAGAGGAAGGCCTTAAAATCAGCTAAGATATGAAAACAGGTCTAAGCTTACAAAATACGCTGAAGGAACTTTTTATCCCTAATCTTGTAGAACCCTTTCAGTGTTAGAGTAAAAATAGTTGTAAGAGGCTTTAGCTTAAGTGGCTGCAGTAAAGGGTGTGCTGGCACTATAGGGAGGGGGAAGTGGGAGAAGAGAGCAGTGGAGGATCAGGGGGAAGTAGTGATGAAGGGCGCAACGGTGGTGAAGGGGGTAGTGGATAATTGTGGTGAAGGGAGTAGTGGATAATTGTGGTGAAGGGCGTAGTGGATAATTATGGTGAAGGGCGTAGTGGATAATTGTGATGAAGACCGTAGTGGATAGTTCTGATGAAGGGTGTAGTGGATAATTGTGGTGAAGGGGGTAGTGGATAATTGTGATGAAGGGCGTAGTGGATAATTGTGGTGAAGGGCGTAGTGGATAATTGTGATGAAGGGCGTAGTGGATAATTGTGGTGAAGGGCGTAGTGGATAATTGTGATGAAGACCGTAGTGGATAATTGTGATGAAGAGTGTAGTGGATAATTGTGATGAAGGGCGTAGTGGATAATTGTGGTGAAGGGGGTAGTGGATAATTGTGATGAAGGGCGTAGTGGATAATTGTGATGAAGGGTGTAGTGGATAATTTTGGTGAAGGGAGTAGTGGATAATTGTGATGAAGGGCGTAGTGGATAATTGTGATGAAGAGCATAGTGGATAATTGTGATGAAGGGCGTAGTGGTTAATTGTGGTGAAGGGAGTAGTGGATAATTGCGATGAAGGGCGTAGTGGATAATTGTGGTGAAGGGGGTAGTGGATAATTGTGATGAAGGACGTAGTGGATAATTGTGGTGAAGGGCGTAGTGGATAATTGTGATGAGGGGCGTAGTGGATAATTGTGGTGAAGTGTGTAGTCACAGGGAATGGCATAGTAGTCGGAAAGGGTGTAGAGAATGTGAAGCTGGCAATAGTGGTGGTGTGACGGTCACAACTGAACAAAAAAACAACATATCTGGATACGTCAATATGTGGGCAAGTGCGGTATGCATCGCCATTAACTGCGTCCCACACATACAAATTTAACAAACTATAGAGTAGCTAGTGGAAACGCCTACCTGGCTCTTTGAATGGATTATAAAATATAATATGAAATTATAAAAAAGTATAGGCAAATCTCATAAGGAAAAATTTGCTGTAATAAAATTAATAAATATGGCATTGGGAATTCAGTCCTGGGAACTCAGTAATGTAAACAGCTGACACCAATTATGTTTCTGAAAAGGAAAGCATATCGGATTTGGATGGCAGGCCGTATATTCCATCATAACATTACACCAATTATCATTTAAATATATAAATGAAAATGGCAGCACTGCATAACATACATTAAAGCAGCCAGGCAGAATGATTATGGAAGAATAGTAAAATTGACTAATATTTTCTTCCTCAGTGAGGTTTTATACGGAAGCTGCTCATCATAAACTAGTTTAGTTGTTGTATTTTTAAAATAGCAAGCAACCAGTATTTAGAATCAAACAAAAAGAGGCCCAACTTATACATGTGAGAGGGTAGTGGGGCACGTGCCGTCGGTGATGAGGCAAGGTCGGAATTACTGCTCATTTCAGTGAAGAAGTAATAATACAAGTATTATGTTTCCTAAGGGAATTGGCCCGAAATATTTGTCACACAACATTACATATCCTCGACATCCTTATTCCACCGACGACACAAATAACTCCTGGCGAACTGTCGCGGTCGAGGAAGGCTCTGGACACGCCTCGGTCAACAAGGCAAGAACACCTTTACTTAATGCTCACAACTCATATATACATTGACTAGTTACTTTCCAATACATTCGAAAACATTAATTTTCCTTGGCCACTCTTCCATCTAACCCACACAATATGCAGAGTTCAATATATCTATAATATAACATATCTGTTTCTTTATCTGACTGTCTGCCATATGTCTGTCCAAGTGTAGAGGCCAGATACTTAAAGGTACCGCCAAACACAACATTCCAGGATGAAACATGGGTGGTAGGGGACAGCCATAGACAGTCCCGGGCACCACCTGCTATGCCTTCTATTATGAATGTATTGCAAATCTACAATATCTTTGGTATTGATATATCATTCACTTGGATCTTTCTGATCCTAAACCTGGGAATGCAAAATACTGACCTGTCCCTCTGTCAACCAGATCACATTGCTCAAAGTAAAGGTCACTGTAGGTATATAACTGAAATTCATGTTGAGAATTTAATCTCATTTGGAACACAGCAGAATACACAATAGTGCCCAATGTTGCAAAGTTAAATGAGTAAATATAATCACAAAAGTAAATAACTAAAAATATGTTCACAATCACCGAAGTTAATCAATATTCAAAATCAAACAATCAAAACAGGAAACGGGAAAGTATGTAAATTTCGCGAGCTTCTACCCTTATCCAGTTCGATAATTTTTGGGAGTTGGGTTGAGTATACGTCAAAATACGACGTGCTATTAGAAGGACAGGTTGATGGGGAATAGGAAGAGTGGTGGGGATGCCCAAATCTGGGGACAAAGTAATGGGGCATACAAGAGTGCTGAGGACGGTACTAAGACGATGGTGACGCTGGAAGAGACCATCACTGACTTTTATCCTACTCACATTTCCACCCTCAGCTGAGTCAGTAACAATGTCTGCCTACAATATCTGCTGACAATGTCTGCTGACAATGTTGCTGCTGACAATGTCTGCTGACAATGTTTCTGCTGACAATGTCTGCTGACAATGTCTGCTGACAATGTTTCTGCTGACAATGTCTGCTGACAATGTCTGCTGACAATGTTTCTGCTGACAATGTCTGCTGACAATGTTGCTGCTGACAATGTTCCTGCAGAAAACACGTTGTTGGAAGGAAAGGGAACGGTCGGGAGAAAGCGGCAAGCCATTACGAATATATAGCACTTGGAAGGGGTCAGGATAAGGATCTGGGAAGGGACGGAATAGTGCCCAACCACTTGGACGGTCGGGGATTGAACGCCGACCTGCATGAAGCGAGGCCGTCGCTCTATCGCCCAGCCAAAGTGGTTGGACCTGCTGGGTGTCGGAGCAGCAGAGTTCAATGTAATCAACGTTATAGTAAGATTTGAAGATTCTCCAATGGAAGGAACTTTACCCACAATTGTTCCCTTTTCTGACAAATATTAATCGTTTTCCAATATATATCACATCAACAATGATTATATGACAAACTCGGAAATACTTGTAAAAATGTCTGAACTACGTACGTTAATGAAATAATAGACTGTAAATGTCAGATTATATTCAAGTTATCTTTGAAATATCAAAGTACATGGGCGGGACGGTAGAGCAACGGTCTTGCTTCATGCAGGTCGTCATTCAATCCCCGACCATCCAAGAGGATTGGCACCATTCCTTCCCCACATTTCATCCCAAATCCCTTTCCTGATGCCTTCCAAGTGACACATAGTCGTAATGACTTGGCGCTTTCTCCTATTAGTTCCCTTCCCTTCTCTTCCCTAAAAAATACTCTGAATATTTTGCCGCGTTTTTGTATGGTTTTGCCATATAATGGCAAAACCATATAAGGGCCATATAAAGTTTCCTTCATAACCATATAAGGTTTCCTTCAAAAGGTCTTAAAGGAAACCTCTGGGTCTCTTAGATGGAAAGTGCCTAAGAGTAGAGAAAGGATGCAAAGAGACACTTTCGGGTTACCTTCTCGTTCTTTGTAATAAAAATAGCCGAAACTTTCATTACCTCAATGTCGATCAACGTCAGTCACACTCTGGACGGAGACGTCACTTTAAACAGCCTCGGGGGTGAAGGTGATTGTGCACTACTGACACCTCTGATAACGTTTCCCGGGAGAGAGCGTAGTGACTGGCTTCAGAGAAACCAGTTGAAATTAATATTAGATTGTGTGAAAGATAATGAGAGATAGAAACAGAGAAAAGTTAGAGATAAACATTTAAATATAGCTGAGAATGAAAATTAGGGTTAAAAGTACAAATCATAACCTTCACGTTAATTATCAAACTACGTTAGGGGTGATATGAAGATGAAGGGCGGAGGGGGGAAGGAGGGAACTCTTCCTTACACAGTGAAGGATTAAAGAGAGAAGATACTTCCCTCTACAGGAATGTTGAAACGAGGAGGGACACACTTCTCACACGGGCCAGGAGGAACTGGGGATACTCCCGAACAGGAAATAATGAACAAGAAAACTCTGTGCCGTCTCCAGTAATGGTAGAAGGAACATTCCTCTTGCCACAGGGACGGACTGATGGGAAGGGTGACGCTCCTACAGCTGCAGGAAGAAAAAAAAACTTTTCGGTGGGACACTCCTTAAGCTACAGAAAGGAACAATCGGGCCTGGGGGGGGGGGGGTGGAGGCACTCCTTAACCTTCAGAAGAGAACAATCGTTGACACTCCTTAAGCTTCAGAAATGAACAGTCGGGCAGGGGAATACCCTATTACAGCTGCAGGGAGTAACTGTCGGAAAATCCGACACTGTTTAATAATATCAATGCAGGCAGATAATATTGCTGCTGTATTGTATACACAAGTTACCCATAGAAAATGTAACTTGTAGTGGAACTTTCCGTCTATAGAAAACGGGATATCATTGCCACATACTATAATAAATTCACCACCTATTATGGTGGGAATTATTCTTAAATACAATAGTATTTGGACTTTACCATCCTAAAAACATCTCATTTGAATTAACTTAATTATCAGAATCAATATTAAAATAGAGTAAATGTGACCCTTCTATCACTTAATGACATCTGGACAATGTAGGCCAGTAGCGTGAGTGAGGAGGGAGTGGTCAGCCTTTGTTATTGTTTAAGACTAGAGGCGCACGGGAGCAAATTCGGCTCCTGTTAATTTCTCTTGGACGAAGTATTATGGAAACCAAAGGTCTGCCATTATCAACACGCTGTCAACAAATACAAGGAAACTGTTCTGCCGAAATCCATTTATCTAATCATTTTTGGCCATTAATGTCAGTAGATAGAGCGTACCGGTTAGAATGCGAACAGCCTCTTAAAAAAGGTAATTAAACCTTGGACTTTTTGATTCATTGTACAGTGTTTTCTCTGATATAGCTGTCACATATTAGGATTCTGGCTTTTAGCTAGCGCCCTTTTGACAGGTCAAGAAGAGGAAGCAAACTTTGTGTACCAGTTACTGGGTGATGGAAGCTACCTCAAAGAGGATAATTTGGTGTCTACTTCCTAGTTATATCTGGTGGACTAAGCTGGCTGTACAATAAGATAAGGAACCTCTTCAATGTATACTAATATGTAGTTTAATACTGTAGTTTGATTGGCTGCATATATATATATATATATATATATATATATATATATATATATATATATATATATATATATATATATATATATATAAATTCAATATAAACCCCCCCCTAATGTGTAGTGGATTGATTTGTGAAATTATTGCAGAAATACAGTCCACTTAACATCATACAAATTGCTATCGAAATATATAAATTAATGTAAATATAAATTCTATATAAATTCATTAAATTAAATAAATATAAATCTCACAAGTCGGTACCCACATTATTTTGGACCTTCGGAACCGGATTATTTGGTCCTTTGAAACCACATTATTGGTCATCTTCGAGTCGGATGACAGATTATTTGGTCATCTTAGTACCGGATGAACCAGTTAACCAGTGGATTTATTAAATATACTAGTGCAGTGTGATTTATACAAATCCAGTCAAAGACGGCAGCGTTGCCTCGAGCGAGCTCAGGAGCCCCCCTCAGTTCAGTTCAGCCTCATCAACAGTTTCAGGGTCACCCACAGATTTGGTGGGTTCTTATTCCGTGACAGTGCTTCTATTGAAGCCAGCCAAATTAGTGGCTGTGTCCTCGGGAGATTGTTCACGGATTTCGTGGTGTTAAATTTCGCGAGAGATTATCCACGAATTTTGTGGATAATCTTGAGTGGTGAGTTTATTTCGCGAGGTCACTAATAATATTTAATACTTCTTGATAATATTAGAAGTTTCATAGAGGCAATTAAGAGGCTATCATCAATAATTGTGTATATTATTTCTCCAAATAGAGAATTATTTAATATATTGCACCAGTGTTCTCAATATAAGATTTACCAATTGCCAACCCACAACAGGGTAGGATATTACCATTGACTAGTTGAGCTATTTATTGTTCATCCTAGTCCCATAATTACCATAGTCTAGTTGTACTACATTGAACAACCTAGCACCATTAATGAATGGTGCAGACCCTATTTTGGGTGTAATTTTATCAACTCGAGTTGAGTTGTGTATATATAATAATTTACTTATGATCATTACACCTTTGAGTGATTAATTGGTGTCAATACCATCCTAGGGTGATATAGAAGAGCTAACCTAAAGGTACTTCCATGACACTGTTTTATCACTCAAATCATTAGTGTGTATGATTGTATATATATATATTGTTTATTAAGTTTAAGTGCTAACCTCTAATAGAGGTAGGATTACAGCCTAGTGAGTGCAGAATTTTACCCTAGGCTACCATCAGTACTTGTTCAGCATTATGAGCAGCCCAAGTACAAGCCCCACAAGGCTTAACCAACTAGCCAATATGAATAATGTTGGCAATGAGAAAACTGTCATACATTTAGTACTACAATTACTAGACTTACCTCAACCTGATCAGACTGCTGACTCATAACAATCCTTCAGCATGGAGTTTGAGTCACTACTAAGAACATTCAGTCTTAAGGTTGATATAACTACTAGTGAATGGACGACCAAAGTAGTCCTTCAACGAAAATTGTCCAGCGATATACTAGATGAATTATATGCACATCAACATAACACCATCCCATTCTGTATCCAGTGTCTGGCCTCCTATTTCCTCCGCCGAGTTTCGTCAACTAACATTTACTTAAGTTGAACTTTAGTAATTTGAACTTTATGTAAGAAATTTATGTGATATTTAGAGGTTGTGTGTGTGTGTGTGTGTGTGTGTGTGCGTGTGTGTGTGTGTGTGTGTGTGCGTGTGTGCGTGTGTGTGTGTGTGTGTGTGTGTGTGTGTGTGCGTGTGCGTGTGTGTGTGTGTGTGTGTGTGTGTGTGTGTGTGTGTGTGTGTGTGTGTGTGTGTGTGTGTGTTTCCTAAAGACTCCACCTTAGAAAACAGTGACGTATAGTGATAATCAGAGAACTGATGAACGATTTACGAAATAGCAACAGATGGATGCAATTACACTTAATTATAGTACCAGCGGGGTCTATCTAGTTATGATGCCAAGTGTCCTGGGTAGTTATGGTGATAGGGAGTCCAGGTTGTGATGAGGAGGGGGGCGGATAATTATGGTAAGGGGGGGTCCTGGTAATTATAGTTCTAAGGGACTCAACCTTTATACTTTTGTAATTCCATAATTACTTTATTCAATAAATTGTTTCGGAATGTGAGCAATACTCGCTTGGCTGTGCCCAGCAGGCATGACAAGTGAGTAATGTTCCTCATTCACCGTCTCCTCGTCCCTGCCTGACTCCTCGTCCCTGCCTGACTCATCGTCCCTCCCTGACTCCTCCTCCATGCCTGACTCATCGTCCCTGCCTGACTCATCGTCCCTGCCTGACTCATCGTCCCTGCCTGACTCCTCGTTTCTGCCTGACTCATCGTCCCTCCTTGACTCCTCGTCCCTGCCTGACTCCTCATTCCTGCCTGACACCTCATCCCTGCCTGACTCCTCGTCTCTGCCTGACTCCTCGTCTCTGCCTGACTCTTCGTCCCCTGCCTGACTCCACGTTTCTGCCTGACTCATCGTCCCTGCCTGATTCATTGCCCCTGCCTGACTCATCGTCCCTGCCTGACTCATCGTTATTGCCTAACACCTCGTCCCTGCCTGACTCATGGTCCCTGCCTGACTCATCGTCCCTGCCTGACTCATCGTTATTGCCTAACACCTCGTCCCTGCCTGACTCCTCGTCCCTGCCTGATTCATTGTCCCTGCCTGACTCATCGTCCCTGCCTGACTCATCATTATTGGCTGACACCTCGTCCCTGTCTGACTCCTCTTCCCTGCCTGACTCCTCGTCCCTGCCTGACTCATCGTCCCTGCCTGACTCATCGTCCCTGCCTGACTTCTCTTCCCTTGCAGTGAGAGTGAGTGCCCAAACTCTCCCACCCTCCTGGTGCACCACTTAACACCCTCTCTAACAAGTATCCCTCAATCAGTTCTTCATAATTGCTGACATTCCTTTATAACTAAAGCACTCTATTATTGAATTTTTTAACGGGTGAGTACAAGAAGAGACGACTGCGGTCTCCTGTTATCAGAGCTTTGCCTTCCCATAGTTCAAGGTAAGCCTCGCCCGCTAGCTTGCCTGGAATACGACCCGCCAATTGGTTAACAACCAGGTACCCAATCATTGTTGAATGAACAGAGGAGTACAGTCAAGGTTTGGCGCCTAGTCACTCCTCACCGGCCAGGATACGAACCCAGCGCAAATCGCTCGCCAAGCGCAGGGTGCAACCCGCACGCAGCCCGTCCTCCAAACAAAGTTCCAGAAGTGATTCCATGCCAACCCGTCCTCGACTCAAGTCCATTACATCTAACGGTCGACCCCACAGACGCATTCATAAATTTGTACATCCTATTCCTTCGAAACGGGAATTTTCTCAAATATAAATTAATATTAAAATATATTAGAAAATTGTGCATATATAGGCATAAGTTAGATTAGGTTAGGTGTTTAGGTTCTGTTGGCGATTATTTGTATTTGTAGTACGTGGGTGAAGCATTTATAGTGTTGTGATTCGAACAAAATTCGTCAGTGAAGCACTTGTTCCGGATATGTTCGAATGTCAACAGTTGTGAGTCGTGTGTAAACCGCTTTTCATTCATAAACAAGGGGTTCAGCGGGTGCATGGAATCACTTTTGGATCTTTGTTTGGAGGACGGGCTGTTCAATCCGTCCTCGACTCAAGTCCATTACATCCAACGGTCGACCCCACAGACGCATTCATAAATTTGTACATCCTATTCCTTCGAAACAGGAATTTTCTCAAATATAAATTAATATTAAAATATATTAGAAAATTGTGCATATATAGGCATAAGTTAGATTAGGTTAGATGTTTAGGTTCTGTTGGCGATCATTTGTATTTGTAGTACGTGGGTGAAGTATTTATTGCGTTGTGGTTCGAACAAAATTCGTCACTGAAGCACTTGTTCCAGAAGTATTCGAACGAAACCATTTTTCATTCCAGCCCGTCCTCCAAACAAAGATCCAAAAGTGATTCCATCCACCCGCCAAACCCCCTGTTTATGAATGAAAAGTGGTTTACACACGACTCACAACTGATTTCGTTCGAACACTTCCAGAACAAGTGCTTCACTGACGAGTTTTGTTCGAACCACAACGCTATAAACAGCCCAGCCCGTCCTCCAAACAAAGATCCAAAAGTGATTCCATCCATCCGCCAAACCCCCTGTTTATGAATGAAAAGCGGTTTACACACGACTCACAACTGATTTCGTTCGAACACTTCCGGATCAAGTGCTTCACTGACGAGTTTTGTTCGAACCACAACGCTATAAATGCTTTACCCACGTACTACAAATACAAATGATCGCCAACAGAACCTAAACACCTAACCTAACCTAACCTATGCCTATATATGCACAATATGCTAATATATTATAATATTAATTTATATTTGAGAAAATTCTTGTTTTGAATGAACAGCAAGTTAAAATTTATGAATGCGTCTGTGGGGGTGACCGCTGGATGTAATGGACTTGAGTCGAGGACGGGTTGTTTCATTCATTGACAGGGGGTTTAGCGACAACATGGAATCACTTTTGGGTTTTTGTTTGGAGGAAGGCTCATAAGCTTTGGTAGGGTTACTGAAGATGGGTTATTTATGCTCGAATGTTTCTCATTTAACAAAATAATTAAATCAACGGTGGTTCAAATCGTGGAAACGGCCACAAGAATCATCCTCACTTCATTAATATACATTTTTATGTTCCTTGTTGTCACTCAAATTTGTATTCATCAATGAAGGTGCAGAAATACTTGGACTATCAAAGAACATTTAGCTAGAGTATTAAGTCTGGGAATTGTAGCTCCAAATCAGAAGTTTCTAAAAATATGACTGCTGATACTTTTATGAACTGCTGCTGATATGGGAGAAAAAAAGTTAAAATAAAAAAATATCACTCTCATTTGGTCACAATAGGAGTGACTGTTTCTCATCTTATCGCGTCATTAATTATTATACTATCAATGTGTTTATAACAAACATTCAGTGTGAAGGCAATACTGTGGCTGGATCAGAGTAGAGAAAAGCTTCATTGAAGCTTGATTCAAATGTTCGAAACATACAGATAACAATAGAGAGGTGGTGCTGTACTGTTACGGACCCGAGTCCAGCGTCGTAGCACGGAGCAGTTACGGCAACGCCATCTGTGAGTCCGCTCCCGAAACCCCCTCCAAATGGACAACGCCATCTAGTGAGGACGGGATATACCGGCCACAGGGGCTGGATTCCCGTCTTAATCAGCCCATAACATAGCCGCTGCTGACCTCTGGTGAGGTGGCGCTTAGACAGCAACGCTATCTATGGAGTGGATAGGTGGACGTTTGTGACTAAGCCTGTAAGTGAGGTTCCCTAGTTCCAGTGCTAATGACGTGTCTGATTACAGAGTCGACCTGGGACTGCTGTATTGGACGATGGATCAGTCTACCCAAGGCAGCCAAAGTCTCTCCACGAGTTTGCTCTGAAGAAGCTGTGAGTTACCCCTGGACGAACACTGTTGAGAGTGTTAGCCTGCCTGTGACGTGGCAGTATCAGGAATCGCCTTATCCGGGGCTGGCTGGTGGAAGTGACTAGTTACTGTGGTATTTAGAGAGGAGAGTGATCAGCGAGATCACACGAGGCTCCTGCCTAGGGCTCGCAACCCTAGTATCGGGCGTGGAGTGGCCTACTCAACGGAGCTGATTGGAACCTGCCAGCTACAGGCTGGATTGTGGTTGAAGGCCTCCACGACAGAGCACCCAGTGGGACTGTGATTTGGCTGGCTTATGGCCAGGGTAGATTCGCCGATAGAAGCCAAGAGGATTCATCGTGGGCCACGGAGGAAGGAACCAGGGCTACTCAAAGTGCGCACCGTGGAGCATCCTGTGTCTTTAGAGGAAGACAACTCTGTATATTTTTGTGTAGTTATAAACCCAGTGTGATTGTTATTTATTTATATGGTGGTGGTGAGAATATATATATATAAACCAGAACATTTGTATCCCTCCCCCTTTATTTTAACTTGCGTTACGGAACACATCCCTTGAAAGCCTCTACTAACTTGGGGCCGGATTCCCAAATTCTAATAACACCAGAAAAGAACCCGGTTACGCCCCAGTAGGGCCGTAACATGTACAGACGACCATGGGTTGTGGTCACATTCACAAAGTTGGCGTGAAAGTGAGGTAGGCTGAGGATAGTACGCACAGTGGTCATCGCCTCCTGGCGATGACTGGTGCAGGGTCAGAAGATGGTGTATTGAGTACATGGTGAGGCTACATCACTGGTAGCTATTGGGGAATGTGGAGATGTGAATTTTGACCTGCACTGGAGGTAGGTATAGTAACAAACATAAGCATGCGTCATGGGCCAATATATCTTAAGTATGCTTAGATATCTTTGATATCGGATATTTGGCTAATGCCCCGAGTAAGGGAGTTTAGCAGATCATCGTGACGCTCTGATTTGCTATGTAATTTACACAGTTGCCATACATTTAGACTAGAGGAGGAAAATTTTTCGATTACCACTGATTCTGATACGGACTACATCATTACGTTCTCGTAATCTAATTGGCTACTAGGGGAGGCTCCATCAGGGTTAGGAAGAGCCGCTTGCCTCCCAAGCTCAGGAAAAACATTGAGAGACGCTTGACCACCAAAGGTCAAGCGTCTGTCTTCTCTTGGCCTGAAGCTAGACATTTAAATTTGTTGAAATTTTATATTCCTTGTATGACTTTCGTTGTTTGTAGTACTTAATGATTGTTCTTACACGTGTAATTTATCACGGATGTCGGTTAAAATCAATAATATTTATTAGGGAAGGTTGTGAATAAGTGTACTAACCCTTAAATGGCGCATGGCTATATACTGATTGACACCCACAGGCGCAAAAAAAAAAATAAAAAAAAAATACTGTTACGAACCCGGATCCAGCGTCCGAGCCCGGAGCAGTGACAACCGCGCCATCTGTGGGTCAGCTCCCGAAACCCCCTCCAAACGAACGACGACACCTAGCGAGGACGGCGAATAGCGGCCACAAGGGCCAGTTTCCAGTCCTGTGCAGCTCACAACACAGCTGCTGCTGACCTCTGGTGAGGTGGTGCTCAGACACCAGCGCCATCTATGAAGTGGATGTGTCGGGCGTTTGTGTCTGAGCCTGTAAGTGAGGTGTTTTAGTGTCCCAGTTATTGATGATGTGTCTGCTTACAGAGTCGACCTGGGACTGCTGTGATGGGAGTTGAGTCAGTCTACCCGAGGCAGCCGTCTCCGAACCTTGAGCTTTGCTGCAGCAGTTGCGAAGTCGTCCCCCGGAAGAACACTGTGGTGTGTTACCCTGCCAGTGGAGTGGCAGTTGAAAGGATCGTCGTTCCCGGGACCGACTGCTGGAGACGTTTATCCACTGGGGTATTGAGGACAGGAGAGTGATTTGTGATATCACACGAGGCTCCTGTCCAGGGCGTTCCCCTTAATTCGTTCGTGGAGTGGCCTGACCAACCTTGCTGTTCCGGAACCTGCCAGCACACCAGCTGGACGTGTGGTTGAAGGCCTCCACGGCGGTGCCCCCAGTGGACCTGTGTTTTGGCTGACCTGTGGCCAGGGTAGGCTCAACTTCGCAGAGAATTCGTTGTGGGGCCACTAAGAAGCACCGAAGACTCAACACCGAGAGCGAGGATCCATAGTCTTCAGCAGAAGACTACAGTGTCAATCCCCTTGTATAGTGTTAATACCCCTCCCCCTGTGTACTCTTTTTATATCTTATTTATTTATTTGGTGATGGTAATTATAATATTAAGTTCTTAACTTTCTTTCCCTACTCACTTTAAGTTACTTGCATCACGGATCACATCCCTTGATAGCCACTACTGGCTTGGGAACGGATATATATCTTCCTCTAACAACATCAGAGTAAGAACCCCGTTGCGTCCCGAGAGGGCCGTAACATAATTGGCATCCCCAGCGGGATCCGTCCCCTAGTTAAGAATGTTTGACAGGGGTGGTGAAGTGGCGTAATCCCTGTATATAATTCCCCCTGTGTGTGACGATTGTGACATTATACGTCCTGTGCGGTGCTCAAGAGTGACTAAGTGCGATATTGTGCAGTGCGGTGCTCGCTGTGATTAAGCGATTAAGTGCAATATTGACTAGTGCGGTGCTCAGTGATTCGGTGCAATATTGTAGAGCGAAGTGTTCGTTGCGATTTAGTGCAATATTGTGTAGTGCGGTGCCCGAAGTAATTACGTGCAATATTGGCAAGTGCAGTGTTTGGTGCGATAAAGTGCAATATTGACGTAGAACAGTGCTCGGTGCGTTAAGTGTTAAAGTGTAAGCGGTGTGTCAAGTGCTAGTTGAGTGTTCCATCTGTGACAATGGCAGAAAAAGCTACCATCGATGATCTGGACGATGTTCAGGCTTTTCTGAACAGAGTGGACTGTCTTGCCAGATTAAAATATCTGAGCAAACCAGAGCTTGTACTAGTGAGCGCCTACCTGGAGATCAAGATCCGTGCCAGTGATTCCCGTGTGGAGATCTTGTCCAAGGTTCACCGGCACCTGAAGGCAGAAGAGAAACAGGAAGGCGAGACTCCTAGTACAAGGGAAGGTGAGGAAATAGCTTCCACAGAAAAGGAAGATAAGGGCAGTGACATTGACAGTGATGCAGGTGAGCTTAATATCAGCTTCCTAACAGTCAAAATGCGTGCCCTAGAGATCAATCGCGAGATAGAGTGGAAGAAGTTAGAATTAGAACGAGAATTAAAAGATAAAGAGATGGAGATGAAAGATAAGGAAATGGCGATGAGGCGTTTAGAATTGGAAGATTAGAAAGAAGAACGAGAAAGAGAAGAGAAACGAGAAAGAGAAGAACGAGAAAGAGAAGAGAGACGAGAAAGAGAAAGAGAAGAACGAGAAAGAGAAGAGAAGAGACGAGAGAGAGAAGAGTGAGAAAGAGAAGAGAAACGAGAAAGAGAAGAGCGAGGGAGAGAAGAGAAACGAGAAAGAGAACAGCGAGAGAGAGAAGAAAAAGAAAGACAGAGACAACATGAACTAGAAGTATTGCGATTAGGTGGTGGTCGGAGGCCAACAACGGACACCAGCGGTTTCGATCCGGTACGAAACATCAAAATGGTCCCCAAATTCAATGAGAGGGAAGTTTCGAAGTTCTTTGCAGCCTTCGAGAAAGTCGCTGCCTCTTTGGAGTGGCCAAGGGAGAATTGGGCCATCATGATACAGTCAGTCTTGACTGGGAAGGCCCAAATCGCCTACTCTACGTTATCCCTTGACGACTTCGGCGATTACGATAAAGTGAAGAAGGTTGTGCTCATGGCGTACCAATTGGTACCTGAGGCATATAGACAGAAGTTTAGAAACCTGAAGAAGACCTCAGAGCACACTTTCACCGAATTCGCCACCATCAAGGAGCGACTTTTTCAAGAATGGTGTGCCTCTCGGAAAGTGGAGACCAAGGAAGACCTTGAGCAGCTGATCCTGCTCGAGGACTTCAAGGATTGTTTGTCTGGAGACCTCAAGACATACTTAGAAGAGCAGCAGGTGGAGACCTTGAGTGCAGCAGCCACAATGGCTGAGGAATACATCCTGACTCATAGGCCGTCTGCTAAGTACGTCCCAAGGAATTACCAGCGCCGGTTCGACAGACCTCATGATGAAGAGGAAAGACCCGTCCCACAAAGTGCTAAGAAGACGCCCCCAAGTAGCCCTCGAAGAACACGTCCTAGCAGTCCGAAACACCGGAGCCCGAGGAGGAATATGGTGTGCTGGACTTGTGGGCAGAAAGGGCATATAGCTGCTAGGTGCCGAGGCAGAAGAGGTGGCAGCGCACGTAGGGAGGTGATGTTGATGAGCTGTGTAATATCACCAGTAGGAAGCCAGTCGACGACGACGCAGGAAGAACCCAGATTGTTTTCCCCTCACACTTCAGGCGGGTATGTATCGAGTGATCATACTGGTAGATCAGTTGTAGTGCTCAGAGATAGTGGAGCAGCCCAGTCCCTGATCGTGAAGAGCTCGTTACCCGAGGGAGTAAGTGTGGTTGGGAGACCAGAGGTTGTCCTGGTTGGGTTTCCTAGGACGCAGTACATCGCCCCCTTAGTGCCAGTACATCTTGACTCGCCTTATTTCAGCGGCACATGTGAGTTGGCAGTAGTCGATACCCTCCCTGTGGCTGGGATTGCCGTGGTACTAGCCAACGACTTGGTGACCGATTGGAGCACCAATCATCCCAAGATAGCGGACGAGTCAGCCAGAACAGCAAGGTCTGAGGTAACGACGGGCCATGGTAATGTCCAGGTAGAGACAGACCCGGATTTGAACATGTCTAATTTGTCCTCTAATCCGCAGATCGACAGTATTCTAACAGTGTCTCCTAATTCTCTCGACAAGGAACATGAGGTTACGATGGCAGAAGTACCCGAGCAAGAAGAGAGGCCTTGTGTGCAAGCACCCACGGATACCGAAGAGTCTGGAGTGAAGGCACCTGTGTACTTGCAGCCTGGCAAAGTACAATGTATGCTGAACCGGCCAGAGATTCCCCAGACGTCGGAGGTATGTGAGGTATGTGCAAAGGTTCTAGTGCCCTCTTTGGTCCAAACCAGGCTAATGGATATAGCCGGTTATGGACATGAAAGGCTCGGGAAGCTTATCCCTCAATTGGACCCATGTTTCTTAGCGATATTTTGTTTGATGCTCGTATGTGTTCCCAGTGTTCTCAGTAAGGATCAGTGGACGACCCGAAGGATGATGGCTCCCTTGAACATCGCGAAGAGGTCCCAGGGATTGGAGATTTGTACTGCAAGTGTTGCAGTTGAAGAAGGGACCTGGAAGGTAATAGTAGATACAGGAGGTACGAGAAATGATAATATGAGTGACTGTTTCCGACAGGTTGACACCCCCCGCGTGATTGCTGAGCCTCAATACAGCGTTATACGGAACGTTGGTCGACCTGACGTGGGCAGAGCGAATGCCATCTTCGGTGAGCAAGCAGCCCTGTTGGAACTAGGTGTGGGCCTAGTAGAGGAGTGTGTAGTAAGTACTGACTTGCCCACTGTCGCTATCACTCTGAATTATCAGACTCCTGTATTCCAGGTTCCTGTCTCCCTGAAGGACTACCGGACCGGCACCAGAAATGCCGTCTGTGACCAGCCATCATTGGTGCCACGACATAGGGAAGTGTCGAGTCGCCCCAGATCGTGTCTACACCGATCCTTACTAGAGAGAGGTGAGATGATGCCCCTGCTTGACATCGCAGTGGAGATGTGGAAGATTATGTCAGGCAGGTCATCGCCTGCCATTTTCAAGCTCCCTTTGTGCCAGGGTTTTTCCTCAGTACAGTTCTGTGGACGAGACAGCCTCGCCGTTCCAGTATATAAAGCATGTGAGTTCATTTGGAGTTGTGTCGCCGTACTAATTTGGTTTGTGTCTCTTTTTATAGAACCCCAAACTAAATTCTTTTTGGTGGGGAGGTGTTACGAACCCGGATCCAGCGTCCGAGCCCGGAGCAGTGACAACCGCGCCATCTGTGGGTCAGCTCCCGAAACCCCCTCCAAACGAACGACGACACCTGGCGAGGACGGCGAATACCGGCCACAAGGGCCAGTTTCCAGTCCTGTGCAGCTCACAACACAGCCGCTGCTGACCTCTGGTGAGGTGGTGCTCAGACACCAGCGCCATCTATGAAGTGGATGTGTCGGGCGTTTGTGTCTGAGCCTGTAAGTGAGGTGTTTTAGTGTCCCAGTTATTGATGATGTGTCTGCTTACAGAGTCGACCTGGGACTGCTGTGATGGGAGTTGAGTCAGTCTACCCGAGGCAGCCGTCTCCGAACCTTGAGCTTTGCTGCAGCAGTTGCGAAGTCGTCCCCCGGAAGAACACTGTGGTGTGTTACCCTGCCAGTGGAGTGGCAGTTGAAAGGATCGTCGTTCCCGGGACCGACTGCTGGAGACGTTTATCCACTGGGGTATTGAGGACAGGAGAGTGATTTGTGATATCACACGAGGCTCCTGTCCAGGGCGTTCCCCTTAATTCGTTCGTGGAGTGGCCTGACCAGCCTTGCTGTTCCGGAACCTGCCAGCACACCAGCTGGACGTGTGGTTGAAGGCCTCCACGGCGGTGCCCCCAGTGGACCTGTGTTTTGGCTGACCTGTGGCCAGGGTGGGCTCAACTTCGCAGAGAATTCGTTGTGGGGCCACTAAGAAGCACCGAAGACTCAACACCGAGAGCGAGGATCCATAGTCTTCAGCAGAAGACTACAGTGTCAATCCCCTTGTATAGTGTTAATACCCCTCCCCCTGTGTACTCTTTTTATATCTTATTTATTTATTTGGTGATGGTAATTATAATATTAAGTTCTTAACTTTCTTTCCCTACTCCCTTTAAGTTACTTGCATCACGGATCACATCCCTTGATAGCCACTACTGGCTTGGGAACGGATATATATCTTCCTCTAACAACATCAGAGTAAGAACCCCGTTGCGTCCCGAGAGGACCGTAACAAATACTTACCGGTGATGTAATTGAGCCGAGAAGATGGATGATGACGTCACAGTTTGCATGATCGCTCATGCACGGTGCGTCCCAGAGGCGTCACGCGCGGTCGTCAAGCAGCCACAGTTCCCACGAATTTATTTTCGTGTCATTATTTACAGTGTTTACGCGTGTATTCTTTGCAATATTAGTCACTAATTATGTTGCACATAATGTCGCCTGACAGTTATTATCAATATATGTTGCACACATCTTGTGTACACATGCGCACACAAACGTTTTCCATTATGTCATTATATTATGTACAGTAATCGCAATGTTCATTATTATATATATACACAATAGCACGCACTATGTACAGGTTTTTGCACTATTATTGCACATTTAGAAGTCTTGGAGTGAGTGGTAGTCGTTGAAGCAGTCGACCGCACACAATGCAACTCCACACCCTTCACACCATGTTTGCACCATTTTACGTTTTTGTTCTCTTCGTTTTGTTGTTTTACATACTACGCATGCACGTTGGCCTATTGCACGCTTTCCACCTGCTGGCAAATTCTTTAGTCTGTGTTTGCTGAAAGGCCTCCATGTGAGCGAGCCTGGGTGTTGCATCATGCTGCAACATTGGGTTCATGATTGGTCTTCGTATGCCAGGGACTTCTTGACCAAACTTTGCTAATAACTGTGTTGCAAGTGTAAAAGCAAATGAACGGAAAATAGGTTTACGTCCAGTTTTCACCAGGTACAAATTATAGCAGTTCAACATCCTCATGTCAACATGATGGAAAAACACTTTTTTCGTCCACTTCAGTGTTTTCCGCACACACTCGATAGTGCCAATCATCATGTCAGCCTTATCAATCAAACGCGTGTTGATATTGTAGTCAAGAACACAATCTGGCTTATATACTGGTTCTCTCGTTACACGGTGCAACTTGCCACTGTTCAACATTGTACCCTCATGAACGGTTGTCAGCAGGTTCACTTCTCTCTTGTCTTTCCACCGTACTGAGAGAATTTGATCACATTTCCATACCTGGCACTCACCAACTGCAAGCCCACCGACAAACACTGGCATTTCCCTTCTTCGTGGCTTTACTGTGCCAACCAACCCGGTTCTATTTTCAATCAAGAACCTAGCTAGCAATGGACTTGTACAGTAGTTATCTGTGTATAAGATGTGGCCCTTGTTCATCCATGGTGCCGTCAGTAACTTCACCACACTACCAGAGAAACCATGCTCGTTGTTACCGGGAATGTCTACATCGCTAGCTGAATACAGAATCATGTGTAACACGTATCCTGTTTCACAGTCACACAGTACAAAAAATTTCAAGCCAAATCTGTTTCGTTTTGAGGGAATATACTGTTTGAATGAAACACGTCCTTTGAATAGTATAAGGGATTCGTCAATCACCAGCTTCTGTGCTGGTACGTAAAAATCTCTGAATTTTTCAATTACCTCATTCATATAGTGCCTCACTCGCCAAAGTCTATCCTCCTCAGTCCGGTCTTCATTAGTTGCAAAATGCACACACCTGAAGAGTATCTAAAATCTGTCTCTGGACATATATTTCACGAAGAAAGGTGTTGGAATAGTCAGATCTTTGCTCCAGTAATCTGTGAGAGCATGTTTGACACAGTGTTTCATCAATATACATATTGCAAGAAACACATACATTTCACCTATATTGGTATTTTTCCAACGTTGCAAGCGTGAACATTCTGTTATCTCTTTTCTAATGAGATGAGCCGCATGAAGGTTCGTTTGGTGTACAATATATTCCATGAGGGGCTCATCATAGAATGCGGTAAAATAATCACATTCACTCATATCATCACCATTGTCAGGGAAAAGATCAGTAATCCCAACGTCTTTATTGTCAATGGCTGGAATTCGGGGAATAAAACCAGCACCATCACTCCACACTAGTACACCTGGTGTCCTGCGAGACGCAGGAGACGCAGCAGAGACACTACGGCAAGGAAGCGATGCACCCCGTGGACCAGGAGCTGAAGCCCGTCTACGCACAGTACGGCCGCTACGTGCACGTGAGGTAGAGGCACGTGCACATGTTTTTTCCCGTCACAGACGTGACATCGATATAATATGTATAAAGAAAAATCGCTCGGATGCGAATGGAACGTTTTGTGAAAATTTCAAAGCAATCGGTGAAGACCTTTTGGAGGTTAGAGATTTTGAACAAACGAACATTTCCATTTTTATTTATATAGATCATAGTCACTTATGCATTTCATTTAATAATAATATAGTAATTGGTAGTCAGGAGGCAAGGACCTAAATTGTGAGCTCGCTTGGGAACCAGATAAGCCGCTAATCCTGTAGATTTCCACACTTTCCCCCCCCCCCCCCACCTCTGCTGTAAACTAAAGACGACACTCTCACCCAAATAAACACCCACCCACTAGCAATGACACGCATACACCCACACCCACACACGAACACGCACACACGAACATGGATTCAGGGAGGGTAAATCTTGCCTTACAGGCTTGATAGAATTCTACGATCAGGTGACACAGATTAAGCAAGAAAGAGAGGGCTGGGCGGACTGCATTTTCTTGGATTGTCGGAAAGCCTTTGACACAGTACCGCATAAGAGGCTGGTACATAAGCTGGAGAGACAGGCAGGTGTAGCTGGTAAGGTGCTCCAGTGGATAAGGGAGTATCTAAGCAATAGGAAGCAGAGAGTTACGGTGAGGGGTGAGACCTCCGATTGGCGTGAAGTCACCAGTGGAGTCCCACAGGGCTCTGTACTCGGTCCTATCTTGTTTCTGATATATGTAAATGATCTCCCGGAGGGTATCGATTCATTTCTCTCAATGTTTGCGGACGATGCTAAAATTATGAGAAGGATTAAAACAGAAGAGGACTGTTTGAGGCTTCAAGAAGACCTAGACAAGCTGAAGGAATGGTCGAACAAATGGTTGTTAGAGTTTAACCCAACCAAATGTAATGTAATGAAGATAGGTGTAGGGAGCAGGAGGCCAGATACAAGGTATCATCTGGGAGAGGAAATTCTTCAGGAGTCAGAGAAGGAAAAAGACTTGGGGGTTGATATCACGCCAGACCTGTCTCCTGCAGCACATATCAAGCGGATAACATCAGCGGCATATGCCAGGCTGGCCAACATACGAACGGCATTCAGAAACTTGTGTAAAGAATCATTCAGAACTTTGTATACCACATATGTCAGGCCAATCCTGGAGTATGCAGCCCCAGCATGGAGTCCATATCTAGTCAAGGATAAGACTAAACTGGAAAAGGTTCAAAGGTTTGCCACCAGACTAGTACCCGAGCTGAGAGGTATGAGCTACGAGGAGAGACTACGGGAATTAAACCTCACTTCGCTGGAAGACAGAAGAGTTAAGGGGGACATGATCACCACATTCAAGATTCTGAAGGGGATTGATAGGGTAGATAAAGACAGTCTATTTAACACAAGGGGAACACGCACAAGGGGACACAGGTGGAAACTGAGTGCCCAAATGAGCCACAGAGATATTAGAAAGAACTTTTTTAGTGTCAGAGTGGTTGACAAATGGAATGCATTAGGAAGTGATGTGGTGGAGGCTGACTCCATACACAGTTTCAAGTGTAGATATGACAGAGCCCGATAGGCTCATGAATCTGTACACCTGTTGATTGACGGTTGAGAGGCGGGACCAAAGAGCCAGAGCTCAACCCCCGCAAACACAACTAGGTGAGTACAACTAGGTGAGTACACGCACACGCACGTACACACACGCACACGCACATACACACACACACACACACACACACACACACACACACACACACACACACACACACACACACACACACACACACACACACACACACACACACACACACACACAGTGGAGAACCCTCCTCAAACAGTGCAACAGCCACAGGGATTGGGGCACCACCCCCAAATTCTACCCAACAGACACCCAACCTGCCCCATCCCCTGTCAGCCCCCCACTAAGTACCCACCTAGGGCACCCTCCCCCCACCCACCCCCCTCCCCCCACTCACCCCCCTTCCTCCCCTCACCCCTCTCCCCAGGACCTCCCTTCCCCCCCATCCCCCATGCCCTCCCTTCTCCCACATGCCTTCCCGTCTCTCCCACCCCCATGCCCTCCCTTCTCCCCCTCCCCCCTAAGCCCCCCACTCTCTCCCACCCCACCTAAGTCTTCCCCTCTCCCCCACTCCCCTAAACCCTCCCCTCTTCCTCACCCACCTCAGCCCTCCCTTTTCCCCCACGCCCCCCAAGCCCTCCACCCTTTTCTCTCCCCCCAAGCCCCCCCTTCTCCCCTATCCCCCACAGCCTCTCCTCCGCCCATGCTTCCCCAACCCTCCCTCTCTTACCCACCCTCTGTACCCTCCCCCTCTTATCCACCCCCTGTACCCTCCCCCTCTTATCCACCCCCTGTACCCTCCCCCTCTTATCCACCCCCTGTACCCTCCCCCTCTCCCCCACCACCCCAAGCCCTCCCTCCTCCACCAATCCCCCCGTGCCAGGTCCCCCCAGCTCCCACTCACCCCAGATCCCAAAGGTCCCCCCCCAGAAAAGAAGCAGGAGAGAGTCAGTTTCAGGGTGATGTACTCGAACATAGATGGGATCACAAGCAAGACAAGTGAACTAAGGGAAAGAGCACAAGAAGTTAACCCAGATGTAATCGGACTCACTGAAACAAAACTCTCTGGAATCATAACGAATGCCGTGTTTCCCCAGGAGTATACAGTAATAAGGAAAGAGAGGGAAGGTAGAGGAGGAGGCGGAGTGGCCCTACTCATGAGAAGGGAATGGAGTTTTAAGGAGATGGCCATCCCGGGCTGTGAGGAGTTCAGAGACTACATAGCAGGCACCATAACAATGGGAGGACCAAGAATAGTAGTAGCAGTAATATACAACCCTCCACCAAATGACAGGAGACCCAGTCAAGAGTATGAAAACAACAACAAGGCAGTTAACACTATAATTGAGAGGGCAGCCTCTGCTGCCTGTAGAAATAGATCCCACCTGCTCATCATGGGCGACTTCAATCACGGAAAGATTGACTGGGAGAACAAGGAACCGCATGGAGGCGAGGATACGTGGAGAGCCAAACTATTGGAGGTGGTGACAAGCAACTTTTTAACGCAGCATGTCGGAGAACCCACAAGGATGAGAGGCAATGACGAACCAGCGAGACTCGACCTAGTCTTCACTCTGAACGACTCCGACATAAGAGAAATCGGTTTTGAGGACCCAGTAGGAATGAGCGACCACAGTGTACTGGTGTTTGAGTACTTGATTGAAGAAGGGTTATTGAACTCGAGGAGGGATACCGAAACCAAAAGGTTAGCATACCGAAAGGGAAACTATGAGGGGATAAGAAAATTCCTAACAGATATAGCATGGGAAACAGAGCTCAGGGGAAAGACGGCCCAAGATATGATGGATTACATCACGCAGAAGTGCAAGGACGCAGCAAACAAGTTTGTCCCAGTCCAAAAGGAAAACAGAGAAATGAAGATGAGAAACCCATGGTTTAATCAAAGATGTAGGCTAGCTAAGCAGCAAAGTAAAAGGGCATGGAGAAACTATAGGAATAACAGGACACTGGAGAGCAGAGAAAGATACCAGAATGCCAGGAATGAATATGTCAGGATGAGAAGAGAGGCAGAAAGACAATACGAAAATGACATCGCAAGCAAGGCAAAGACTCAGCCTAAATTGTTGCATAGCCACATTAGGAGAAAAACAACAGTAAAGGAACAGGTTATGAGATTAAGGATAGGGGCGGAAGGATTCACTACAAATGACAAGGAAGTGTGTGAGGAATTGAATAAGAAATTCCAGGAGGTCTTCACCTTAGAACAAGGAGAAATTCCAGAGGTAAGTGAGGGAATAGCTAACCAGGAACCACTGGAAGAGTTTGAGATTACCAGTGGGGAAGTAAGGAAGTGTTTACTAGAGTTGGACGTGACGAAGGCTATAGGCCCAGATGGAATCTCCCCTTGGGTTCTAAAGGAAGGAGCAAGAGAACTGAGCCTACCACTCTCCATAGTGTATAACAAATCACTGGCAACAGGGGAACTGCCAGATATTTGGAAAGCAGCTAACGTAGTCCCGATATACAAGAAAGGGGATAGACAGGAGGCACTGAACTACAGGCCAGTGTCCCTAACCTGCATACCATGCAAGCTGATGGAGAAGATTGTGCGAAAAAAACTAGTGGAGCATCTGGAGCGAAGGAACTTTGTAACACAGCATCAACATGGGTTCAGGGATGGCAGGTCCTGCCTCACAGGGTTACTTGAATTCTACGACCAGGCAACAAAAATAAGGCAAGAAAGAGAAGGGTGGGCAGACTGCATATTTTTGGATTGTCAGAAAGCCTTTGATACAGTGCCACACAAGAGGCTAGTGCGAAAGTTGGAGATGCAGGCTGGAGTGAGAGGGAAGGTACTCCGGTGGATAGAGGAATACCTAAGCAACAGGAGACAACGAGTCTGTGTGAGGGGTGAGGTCTCAGATTGGCGAGACGTCACAAGTGGAGTCCCGCAGGGGTCAGTCCTTGGACCTATACTGTTTCTGGTATATGTAAATGATCTCCCAGAGGGTATAGATTCGTTCCTCTCAATGTTTGCCGACGATGCAAAAATTATGAGGAGGATTGAAACAGAGGATGATAGTAGGAGGCTACAAGATGACCTGGATAGACTGAGTGAATGGTCCAACAAATGGCTGTTGAAGTTCAACCCGAGTAAATGCAAAGTAATGAAACTAGGCAGTGGAAACAGGAGGCCAGGCACAGGATACAGAATAGGAGATGAAGTACTTAATGAAACAGACAGAGAGAAAGATCTAGGAGTTGATATCACACCAAACCTGTCTCCTGAAGCCCACATAAAGAGAATAACGTCTGCGGCATATGCGAGGCTGGCTAACATCAGAACGGCGTTCAGGAACCTGTGTAAGGAATCATTCAGAATCTTGTACACCACATATGTAAGACCAATCCTGGAGTATGCGGCCCCAGCATGGAGCCCGTACCTTGTCAAGCACAAGACGAAGCTGGAAAAAGTCCAAAGGTATGCTACTAGACTAGTCCCAGAACTAAGAGGCATGAGTTATGAGGAAAGGCTGCGGGAAATGCACCTCACGACACTGGAAGACAGAAGAGTAAGGGGGGATATGATCACAACCTACAAAATCCTCAGGGGAATCGACCGGGTAAACAAGGATGAACTTTTCAACACTGGTGGGACGCGAACAAGGGGACACAGGTGGAAGCTGAGTACCCAAATGAGCCACAGAGACGTTAGAAAGAACTTTTTCAGTGTCAGAGTAGTTAGCAAATGGAATGCATTAGGAAGTGATGTGGTGGAGGCTGACTCCATTCACAGTTTCAAATGTAGATATGATAGAGCCCAATAGGCTCAGGAATCTGTACACCAGTTGATTGACGGTTGAGAGGCGGGACCAAAGAGCCAGAGCTCAACCCCCGCAAGCACAATTAGGTGAGTACAATTAGGTGAGTACACACACACACACACACACATATATATATATATATATATATATATATATATATATATATATGTCGTACCAAGTAGCCAGAACTCACTTCTCAGCCTACTATTCAAGGCCCGATTTGCCTAATAAGCCAAGTTTTCCTGAATTAATATATTTACTATAATTTTTTTTCTTATGAAATGATAAAGCAACCCTTTTCTCTATGTATGAGGTCAATTTTTTTTTATTGGAGTTAAAATTAACGTAGATATATGACCGAACCTAACCAACCCTACCTAACCTAACCTAACCTATATTTATAGGTAAGGTTAGGTTAGGTAGCCAAAAAAAGCTAGGTTAGGTTAGGTTAGGTAGGTTAGGTAGACGAAAAAACATTAATTCATGAAAACTTGGCTTATTAGGCAAATCGGGCCTTGAATAGTAGGCTGAGAAGTGCGTTCTGGCTATTAGGTACGACATATATATATATATATATATATATATATATATATATATATATATATATATATATATATATATATATATATATATATATATATGTCGTACCTAGTAGCCAGAACTCACTTCTCAGCCTACTATTCAAGGCCCGATTTGCCTAATAAGCCAAGTTTTCCTGAATTAATATATTTACTATAATTTTTTTCTTATGAAATGATAAAGCAACCTTTTTCTCTATGTATGAGGTCATTTTTTTTTTATTGGAGTTAAAATTAAAGTAGATATATGACCGAACCTAACCAACCCTACCTAACCTAACCTAACCTATATTTATAGGTAAGGTTAGGTTAGGTAGCCAAAAAAAGCTAGGTTAGGTTAGGTTAGGTAGGTTAGGTAGACGAAAAAACATTAATTCATGAAAACTTGGCTTATTAGGCAAATCGGGCCTTGAATAGTAGGCTGAGAAGTGCGTTCTGGCTATTAGGTACGACATATATATATATATATATATATATATATATATATATATATATATATATATATATATATATATATATATATGGCGAATTAGCCGAAAACGCGTTAAGCATTCTCTATTTTTCACATGTGGTTATTCTGCATACTTGGATCAGTGTTTTGTGATCATTGTTGCATATATATATATATATATATATATATATATATATATATATATATATATATATATATATATATATATATATATATATATATATATATATATAGTGTGTGTGTGTGTGTGTGTGTGTGTGTGTGTGTGTGTGTACTCACCTAGTTGTGTCTGCAGGATCGAGCATTGACTCTTGGATCCCGCCTTTCGAGCATCGGTTGTTTACAGCAATGACTCCTGTCCCATTTCCCTATCATACCTGGTTTTAAAATTATGAATAGTATTTGCTTCCACAACCTGTTCCTAAAGTGCATTCTATTTTCCCACTACTCTCGCGCTAAAAGAAAACTTCCTAACATCTCTGTGACTCATCTGAGTTTCAAGCTTCCATCCATGTCCCCTCGTTCTGTTACTATTCCGTGTGAACATTTCGTCTATGTCCACTCTGTCAATCCCTCTGAGTATCTTATACGTTCCTATCATGTCCCCCCTCTCCCTTCTTCTTTCTAGTGTCGTAAGGCACAGTTCCCTCAGGGGCTCCTCATACCCCATCCCTCGTAGCTCTGGGACGAGTCTCGTTGCAAACCTCTGAACCTTTTCCAGTTTCATTATATGCTTCTTCAGATGGGGACTCCATGATGAGGCGGCATACTCTAAGACTGGCCTTACATAGGCAGTGTAAAGCGCCCTAAATGCCTCCTTACTTAGGTTTCTGAATGATGTTCTAACTTTTGCCAGTGTAGAGTACGCTGCTGTCGTTATCCTATTTATATGTGCCTCAGGAGATAGATTAGGTGTTACGTCCACACCCAGGTCTCTTTCGTGCGTCGTCACAGGTAGGCTGTTCCCCTTCATTGTGTACTGTCCTTTTGGTCTCCTATCTCCTAGTCCCATTTCCATAACTTTACATTTGTTCGTGTTGAATTCCAGTAGCCATTTCTCTGACCATCTCTGCAAACCTGTTCAGGCCCTCTTGGAGGATCCTGCAATCCTCATCTGTCACAACTCTTCTCATCAACTTTGCGTGTGTGTGTGTGTGTGTGTGTGTGTGTGTGTGTGTGTGTGTGTGTGTGTGTGTGTGTGTGTGTGTGTGTGTGTGTGTGTGTGTGTGTGTGTGTGTGTGTGTGTGTGTGTGTGTAAATTACGAAGGGAATTCCCCTAAGGGAATTAGGGGGCAGGTTTTCTACCTCATATCCCCCTCCGCCGACGTTACCAGGGGAAATGGTCCCTGATCAAACACTCATATTCTATCAATCATTTTTACTGGGGAAAACTTGTGTCTTGAGTATATCCATACACTTGCATAAACTCGCAAGGAATTTTTAACAAACAGAACACTTCCCCATATGAGAGAATCGAACCCTGGACCTGCCGATGCCAGGCCCCAGCATTAACCACTAGACCACCCTCAGATTTTTATGCTTCTAACTATTGTCTTAGTCTTGGGATTAAGAAGAACAATCATGTTACCGAAATTTATGGAAAATAAACTAATGAATATTGAAGAGTATTTCTTCATCAACGTTTCGTATCATTCTGGAATATCTTCAAGTAGTGAATGAATATACAAGAAGCAAATTTATCTTAAATACATCTTGGGCGTGTGTGGAAGGAGATGGAGACGGGCATGTGTGGGGGTACTATTATGATTCTAGGAGGGTTATCCTCATCCTTGCTAGGGGGTTAGCACTCTTCTAGTGTTTCTCTCTCTCCTATTACAATTCACGGGCATCTTCCTGACCGATGCAAGTAAAATCCTAGCAGGAAAGGCCGACGTCCACCGAAATGCCTCAACCTCCTTCACCACCCTAGACTCAAGTGAAACCTTAGCCAATCATGGTCCTCCACGTCACAGCCCAGCCTCCTCCTATTGGCTACCCGTGACGTCATCCATGTACCTTCTCGCCCCAGCGGCTGTCTTAATGTTCCAGAAGGTTCCATATGAAGATTTGAACCAAAACACCTGAGCCTAAAAATATTCGTCTCGTTGCACTACCTTCAAACGTGTCCATAAAGATATTGTTTTTTTATGCCAATCCCAAAGAATGCACAGAGGGAATAACTCTAATTGAGGGAAGTGAATCGTGATATACTGGGACATCAGAACAGAGTGAAAGGGTGTGTGTTGACACGAAGGAAGGAGAAGGGGGGCGTGGCGTGCATGGGTAAAGAGGGAGGAGATGGGGGCGTGGCGTGCATGGGTAAGGAGGGAGGAGATGGGGGCGTGGCGTGCATGGGTAAGGAGGGAGGAGATGGGGGCGTGGCGTGCATGGGTAAGGAGGGAGGAGACAGTGATAGGTTATTTGTTGGTATGGGGAGAGACGAAGGGAGGGGCATTTAATCTTATTTGTTATCATGAAAACCTGACCGATAAGTAACTTAGGAAGAGTGGAGGGCTCTTGCGCTATTTATATAATTTGTATCTGCTTATCTATTTTTCAACAGCAAAATATAATTCCCTGCAGTCACATTTTCTTTACGATTGACAAGGAAGTTACCTTAAAGCTCCTAGCAGAATCATGGGATCATAATTTATATTGGGAACACATTACCAAAGGAAGCACAAGTTATAAGGGTTCAACTTTCCACAGACCAGGATATTAGTTGATACCTGAATAGGTTTCATACTGTTGACTAAATGGAATCTCACATATTTTAACATTTTTGGACACAGTGTCATATTCTAAGTATGGGAAAATAATTATGGGTTCACAAGGACTGTTTCAAAATTAATATAATAAAGATTATACACATTTATAATTCCTTTCAAGATTGTAACAAATTCTAGTATCGAGCTCAACCTCAACTCCGACGAAGGCTCCCAAAATTTTTACTCATTACTGTAAAAGAAAAATTCGAAGCAGTGTTCCTGGTTGCAGGATTCTAAGGGAAGATATTCCGTTCCTCCGACGTGCGTGAACACTAAAAAGATTTTCCATGAGTCCGTGTCTCCATCACCCATCTCAATACAAAGGCCAGCCTTATCTGCACTTTGTACAACTATATCTGCGGTAAGGTCGCTGTCAGTGTGTATGATGACCTTGGTGCGAGTTTCGTTATATACAATAATGACATCAGGCAACACAATGAAGTCTTTGATATTATTAAGAGGAGCCTTGCTACTTCCAAGTAATTCAAAAGTTCTTTATTTCCCAAATTCTGGTAATATTGAATATCGGCCAGGCAGTAGTTACATCAATTCACATATAAATGGTAACCTGATGATGTTGATCTTCACACATGTGTATATAATTGACAGACATAGACCAACAGTGTGGTGCCACTGACAACAGGTAGAAATACTATAGATGCTCCATATCTGTGACGCAAGATCACAATGTTTTCCTCGTAAGTAAAGAATTGGATTCCACCATTAATAAACAACAAGTAATTCAAGGGTTACCAGCATCCAGATTTGACATTTGAAAGACTGCCGTATAGGAAGACATCTGTGCTTCTGTTTAATGTCATGCCAGGGAGGCCAACCCACGAGCAAGACAGAGGCAGAGCTACAGTTGTGGTGACCGCCGAGAAGGTCATAAACGTCCAGGCGAAATAATTAATAGGAATATCTTACAGTTGGTGCTCATCACCTCCTTGCTGACTCTCACTTTACAAGATTTTTCTAGCAAAGTATGAAGGAAGCAGTTGAAACTAGGGCAGGAGATGTGTTGTTAATGTGGTGTTATGAGCTCACATAACTATACATGTCACATGAAGCTCTGAACAACAATGGTGGAAATAGTGCTAGATAAAGAGTGATTTCGTGTAGTAATAGTGATCGTTACCTGACAGCGTGATGATCTATTACGGACAAAATAAAGGTCGAACAACATGGAATCTCACTTAATTCATCTAATTTTTAATGCAGTTAACTACTTCAATAAAATTTAAATATTTTATTACAAATGTAATCAACGTTATCTTCGCATTTTCTGAGCATTATCTCCGCCGCTCATTCTCTAAGCACTGTTATCTCTAAGCAACCTACCTAAGTTAGATGGGTTGCTTTGGTCTGAACGTTTCTCCTTATGCAAAACAATTGCCGTTTTTAGTGTTAAATTATGAAAGCGAGATCGTCTCAGAGTGTCAACAGCTCTCCCCGACACAATACCAGCCACCTAACGCCTTGAATCGCTTTACCGCCGCTCAAACATGGGAGCCTGACTGTGTGAATAGCTTGACGGGGGCACAATATCGATTCAATAACGCTATGTAGAATTCTACTGGACGTTGAGAAAAGCACTTGCAGACTCAGCACAATTCAACTATACATTTGTTTTTGTTCGCATGAACGTGTGTGTGTAGTCACATATATAATCACCAATATTTGCTTCTAGTGTGAGCACAAACTCCTGTATCCTGTATTCTGCTGGTTGTCACATGTTGGAATAGCATATGATGCTCTTCCTCTTTATCACACCTGTTTTTTTAAACTTTGCACATAATTAGCCTCAACTCTGATCGCTTAGCTCGGTTCACTTCCCCAGATCTCCTGCACGACACTGTGCTTCCTTTTCTTTCAATTGTTCATATCATTCCAGTGTAGAGAGTCCTAGTTCTTATGAGTTTTCCATGTTTATGTGGATGTACTCACCTAGTTGTTCTCACTTAGTTGTGCTTGCGGAGATTGAGCTTCGACTCTGTGGTCCCGCCTCTCGACTGTCAATCAGCTGGTGTACAGATTCCTGAGCCTACTGGGCTCTATCATATCTACATATGAAACTGTGTATGGAGTCAGCCTCCACCACATCACTGCCTAATGCATTCCATTTCTTAACTACTCTGACACTGAATAAATTCTTTTTAATGTCTCTGTGGCTCATTTGGGTTCTAATTTTTCACCTATGTCCCCTTGTTCGTGTTCACTCATACACTCGGACAAGTTTTTTCAGGGATATTCCTGTGCAGGAGCTAAGCCTCTGGCTGGCCGCCTGCGTGTTACTTAATTTATGTTTCTGTCTTACTTAGGCGGTGTATGACTATTTATGGATAGTATATTCACTTCAATATGATTATGTGCAAGGTGTTTAACAATTGCTTTGTTGAATCTCAGTTGAAATCTTAATGGGCTTATAAGTCTGCACTGTGTTAGATAATGTTCCAGTTGTCTGTCGGGCATTTCCTCTTATCTTCCGGAGCCTGTAATCCTATTTTCCACGCACATTGGTATCCAAGCCTGATGCGATGTAAGTGTACTTTAGTTGCTCTACTGCTCCCTTTCATCAAACTAATTGGTTCGTAGTTGGTTGAATTCTTCTACTAACCCGCAGATCCTGATGTTGCAACTGCTGTGTTGTGGTCACTGTACATCTTTTGCATTGGTCTGTTTCTAATTACTTTCTTAGTCTGTGATAGACTCTGTTGTATGTAAACGTCTACATTTCGTCTCTTAGTTCCAGGTTTTGCCGCTTCAACTGCAATGTCATTTCCTATTAACCCACGGCCTTGACATTTGAGTGTTTGCATTAATGAGATGACATTTGTGGTCAGATGGATGTTTTCACGTATATATTCTTGTTACAAGGTTTCAGTGGCAGTTCTTGAATACGTATATATGATAAAATGTTGTCGGTGTTCAGCAAGAACATGCTCCAACGCCTTTTGTATGGCTAGCATCTCTGTAAAGTTGGACACCCGTTTAAGAGTCTCCAACTAACTACAGAATTTCCTGCCTTAACTGTATCTATGGTGTCTTGTCTCTGCTGCTCTACTGATCCATCTGTGAGGTATGTGAAGCTCCCAGATGCCAAATTTGCTTCGATATGCATCTGTGCAATTTTATGTAGCAGATGAGCATTAGTCTGGTTCTTTTTTCCTTCAAGAGCAATAATCTTATAGCCTGCTGGCAGCGATTCCTAATTGGATTGCATAGCGAACACACACACAAGTATTTACTATTTGTATCTGAAGAATCGAGATATTAGCTATTGGATCCCGCCTTTCTAACCTAATATTTATTACTTTTATTATTTCTACTACATATATCTTGCTCTGGTTAGGCCCCATTTAGATAATGCAGTTCAGTTTTGAACTAGACCAAAAAAAGTCCAGTATCATTTCTATGATTGTGTCGACTGACGTTGGTAAATTGGGATTCGACGTCCAGGGAAGCAATGGTTCCATCAGGCTGTGTAGTTTTGATTCGACACAACCATAGAAATGATACTGGACAGATTATACAGAGACGTAAGCACCCCCAAATTAGACATGCTCGAGCCTCACTTGAAGAGTCTTCTCGAGGCATCTACAAAGGAAGCTCCTTTCGTCAGTCCACAAGGGAACATGTATCTACAAATAGACGGAGTAGCAATGGGCTCCCCCTTAGGAGTGTTATTTGCTAATTTTTATATGGGAACCATCGAAGACAGTCTTCAGTAGCAGACAAAAGCCAACTGTATACTGCCGTTATGTAGATGACATATTCGTAATAGTAAAAGACTTAAACGAACTAATTAATCTAAAAAGTCATCTAGAGAGAGAGAGAGTCAGTACTCCGATTTACACATGAAAATAGTGAAAATAATAGTCTGCCATTCTTGGATGTACTAATAATAAATACAGGAACCTCTTTAAGCACCAACGTATATACTAAGGCTACCAACATAGGATTATGCCTGAACGGGAAAAATGAGTGTCCCCAAAGATACAAAGCCAGTGTTCTCAATGCTTATATTCGTCAAGCGCTTACTCGCTGCTCCGAATGGAGTAACGTGAGTAGAGAGTTTGAAAGAGTAACACAGGTATTTGTGAACAACGGATATAGCAACATGGAAATAAACGCTGCTATAAGAAGACACTTGGACCAGTGGTATAATCCTGAACCTAGAACAGAAACCACAATACCTCCAATAAAATTATATTATAAATCAACCATGCACAGTGAACATAAAAATGAAGAAAGAGTAATGAAAGAAATATTCCATAAAGGAGTAAAAAGCACTACTCCTAACCAAAACATAAACCTGATCATATTCTAC
>NC_091174.1:26632858-26650358 GCF_040958095.1 Procambarus clarkii
AAAAAAATTGACCTCATATATAATGAAATGGGTAGCTTTATCATTTCATAAGAAAAAAATTTGAGAAAATATATTAATACATGAAAACTTGGCTTATTAGGCAAATCGGGCCTTGCATAGTAGGCTGGGAAGTGCGTTCTGGCTACTAGGTACGACATATATATATATATATATATATGTCGTACCTAATAGCCAGAACGCACTTCTCAGCCTACTATTCAAGGCCCGATTTGCCTAATAAGCCAAGTTTTCATGAATTAATGTTTTTTCGTCTACCTAACCTACCTAACCTAACCTAACCTAGCTTTTTTTGGCTACCTAACCTAACCTTACCTATAAATATAGGTTAGGTTAGGTTAGGTAGGGTTGGTTAGGTTCGGTCATATATCTACGTTAATTTTAACTCCAATAAAAAAAAATTGACCTCATACATAGAGAAAAGGGTTGCTTTATCATTTCATAAGAAAAAAATTATAGTAAATATATTAATTCAGGAAAACTTGGCCTATTAGGCAAATCGGGCCTTGAATAGTAGGCTGAGAAGTGAGTTCTGGCTACTAGGTACGACATATATATATATATATATATATATATATATATATATATATATATATATGTCGTACCTAGTAGCCAGAACGCACTTCTCAGCCTACTATGCATGGCCCAATTTGCCTAATAAGCCAAGTTTTCCTGAATTAATATATTTTCTCAAATTTTTTTCTTATGAAATGATAAAGCTACCCATTTTATTATGTATGAGGTAAATTTTTTTTTATTGGAGTTAAAATTAACGTAGATATATGACCGAACCTAACCAACCCTACCTAACCTAACCTAACCTTTCTTTATAGGTTAGGTTAGGTTAGGTAGCCGAAAATGTGAGGTTAGGTTAGGTTAGGTAGGTTAGATAGTCGAAAAAGCATTAGTTCATGAAAACTTGGCTTATTAGGCAAATCGGGCCTTGCATAGTAGACTGAGAAGTGCGTTCTGGCTACTAGGTACGACATATATATATATATATATATATATATATATATATATATATATGTCGTACCTAGTAGCCAGAACTCACTTCTCAACCTACTATTCAAGGCCTGATTTGCCTAATAAGCCAAGTTTTCCTGAATTAATATATTTTCTCCTAAGTTTTTTCTTATGAAATGATGAAGCTACCCATTTCATTATGAATGAGGTCAATTTTTTTTTATTGGAGTTAAAATTAACGTAGATATATGACTGAACCTAACCAACCCTACCTAACCTAATCTAACCTATCTTTATAGGTTAGGTTAGGTTAGGCAGCCGAAAAAGTTTGGTTAGGTTAGGTTAGGAAGGTTAGGTAGTCGAGAAACAAATAATTAATGAAAACTTGGCTTAATAGGCAAATTTGGCCTTGCATAGTAGGCTGAGAAGTGCGTTCTGGCTACTAGGTACGACATATATATATATATATATATATATATATATATATATATATATATATATATATATATATATATATATATATATATATATATATATATATATATATATATATATATATATATATATATATATATATATGTCGTACCTAATAGCCAGAACGCACAAGGCCTGATTTGCCTAATAAGCCAAGTTTTCCTGAATTAATATATTTTCTCAAATTTTTTTCTTATGAAATGATAAATCTACCTATTTCATTATGTATGAGGTCAATTTTTTTTTATTGGAGTTAAAATTAGCGTAGATATATGACCAAACCTAACCAACCCTACCTAACCTAATCTAACCTATCTTTATAGGTTAGGTTAGGTTAGGTAGCAGAAAAAGTTAGGTTAGGTTAGGTTAGGTAGGTTAGGTATTCGAAAAACAATTAATTCACGAAAACTTGGCTTATTAGGCAAATCGGGCCTTGCATAGTAGGCTGAGAAGTGCGTTCTGGCTACTAGGTACGACATATATATATATATATTGTTGGGGGTTTCTCCTCTCTGTTATTCTCTACCCTTACTCTGGGGTGAGCAATAGTTACGCTCAAGGTAACTCACCGTAGCCCTGCGGGTCTTCCCTCGATCCTCACGGCGCCACTGCACGCCAGGAGAGTCTCCCAGTCAATCTTAACGGCCTCTTATTAAGAAAGAGTGAGAACACGACTCGTTCACCTCGACTGTCGTGTGCCCTCCCCAACAATAGGGCTCTACGGTTAAACGCAAGATCGCCAACTGGTGTTTAAGGTGGCCAGTAACACCCTCAGTGGACTGGTGTATTCAGTGGTAGGCTTGGCAAGGTCACACTCAAAGATCAGGAATCAGGCAGGTAATTATTGTTATCACTCTATGCTTACAGGTATAGTATAGCCACAAGATCAATGGAGGGAATGATAAAAACACTAAGATAGTTTTGTATTTTACTTAAAAGGTATGAAAGATGTCACAAGGCCACACAATAATCGATAAATCAACTGATCCTGACTCGGCCGGTAATTCCCACGGATATTATGCGACCGCAAGAGGGCAACACTCTCCCCTCCTCATCAAGTGTCAAGAACAGCTGATTGCAATGGCCTCTCCGCGCGAACTTTGCTTGTTTTCTAGATTCACGCGCGCTGTTCCTTTAAATTTTCCAATATTACTAGAAACTCGCACACTCGATATTGGCACAAATAAACCGTACTACTCAGTTACACTGTACTCAGGCTCAAACAGTCTTTTCTACAATCAATGCTATAATGATTCACTGTAATGGCTTCACATTGTTATTTATCCAACAATATATTATGAAATATTAACACTGGAGTTTTCAGTACTTCCTCTCGTTGGCGATAACGCAATAATTCACTGTACTCACAAATGATTATTCACTGAATGAACATAGACATATATATGGTTTATAAATCAATCATCAATACATGGAAAATAAATAGTTTCTGGGCACATAGCCTAACCTCCAAATACTGGCATAATCTTATATATATTTTACCACTATACGTTCATATCAAAATCTATAGAAAGATATACACAACACAGTAAATTTATCACTGGTTCTTGGTGTCTGTACACACCAATAATCAACATGAATATTACAAGCACTCTTGATAGTACTGTCTAGCACCCTGGTGCTTTACCTTGACATAAGTGAGACTTGCTCACGACATATAAAATCTTCAGGCTAGAAAATATAGCCAAATAACATAGCTAACTAAAGGGGAATGGGGAGGGAACTAGAACCACCTACTTCACCCTATCCTCCGATGAGAGTCGAGATGTAGCTCCTGGTCCTCGTGTCGGGAACGCCCCCACACTACACGTCGTCGTGTCCTACCAGAGCCTCTCGTCGTCCCACCGTTTAGCGCGTCGTCTCCGTGCCTCCTCACTGCAGGTCCGTCCTCCTCCTTGACTTCTTGAAGGTTGGAGTCAGTCTCCTGGCCGTCGTCTTCTCCCAGCAACGGCTGTCGCCTACGTCTCAGCTACAGTCGTTCGGTTTCCCCAAATAGTCCTCTCTTCCTCAGCTACCCAGTGGCTCTGTCAGCCACTACGCTGTCACGAACTGGTGAATTGCCACAGACGTCAACATACGTCACTGCACGGCTTCACTGCTACTGGCACAGTACCTGACTGGAGCACTTGTTGCTCAAATAACCGTCAATTCCCTCTTCTGGTTCAACACATGAACTAGGGAAGACTTCTCAGAGTACTGGCGAACTTCCGATGACGCGTAAATCCACGGTAGCGGGAAACAGCTGTCCGACAGACAGGACCACCCGTCGCACGTCCGCCCTCTATGACGTGTCGTGTTTGACTGCTGGCGCCAGCCCGGCGCGCTGGCCGGACCCCCTTCCTTCGTGACGTCACTTTCGCTACGGGAAGTTTTCATTGGCTCCCGGTGCCACATTGCTGTCGGTGACCAATCCGGTGCCACTGACGTCACACGGTTTTGGCGGGAGATCAGGGAAGCCAGCGCCATTTTGGCTCCCTAAAGGGCCTAAACCACAGGCCAAAATATCACTATTTCACAAATTTCTCGGCTCTCCGAGAACACTTCACTCTCTCCCCTATATCAAATTGTAGCCTGCAACGTAGAGAACGCTTGGGAAAAGTAGACATGACTCTTACTGCAGGCGTGGGAGAATTATAAGGGGGGGAACTCCGTCACATACCCCTCCCCTTAAAATAAGAGTCATGTCTCGTTAGTGTATGCGGGATAGGGCGTCCGCTACTACGTCGTCCTTCCCCTTGATGTGCTTGACCTTGATCCTTGTCAGACTCTCAGTGCGGGTGAGACTGGTGCCGTCCGCCCTGGACCACTTACTTTCCTCCTCCGGGAGTTCTCGGTCCCTCGGTACACTCAGTCCCGTCTTCCGCTGGGTTTCTCGGGACCTCGTTCCGTCCTGCTTGGCGGCTCTACCTTCCACAGTGAAGAAAGGTCTCAGGCGGCCTGCGTGACACACCTGTTTCTTCCGGGGTCCATCCGGCTTCCCAATCTCGTACAACACTGGACCCAACCGTCGCAGCACTCGGTATGGTCTCTTGAACCGCGACCTGGTCACTCTACCTTTACCTGGCAGCACAACCATTACTTTGGATCCGGCCTGATAATCCCTCTGCGCAGCTCTCCTGTCGTACCACTCCGACATCTTACGTTGCGCCTTCTTCAGGAGTTTCCTAGCCAGTCCCTTCGCTCTAGTGAGACGTTCTTTGAACTTCTGGACATATTTATTCACCGTTCCCACGGTTGCTCCTGGCGTCCATCGTTCCTTCATCATGAATAGCATGGCATATATAATATAGATAAATGGAAAGTAAGCCTTCTCAGGACCCACATGTCCTCCTTCGGCCTTACCAACCAACTCGGGGAACTCCTCCTGCTGTAACTCTTCGAGACGAGTGCGGCTTACCCCTGGAGAACTGGTGAGTGTCACCTGCAACTCACCATTCGGGCTACTCTCGCCCTCCACTCGTTCTCTGGGTCCTACGCAGAGGTGATCTGTTCCCAGGCTGTCAGTCGACTCCTCAGCCCCATCAGATCCACAACCTCCTGGTTCTTCGCGTTGTCTCGGTGTCCCAGTACAAACTGGGATCGCCACCGGTGCGATTCCCTTCTCGTCCCCACAGACGTTCGAATCTTCGCCTGTCTCCTCGTGTTGTTCTGGGCACTCTTCGCCTTTCATGAGATGCGGGAGGACATATCCTCCACACGCGTCATTCCCCAAGATGACCTGCGCCTCCATCTTGGGCATTGATGTACAGACTCCCACCTCTAGGGTCTGGCAGCCATAATCGGAATTTAAAGTTACCTGGTGTAGGGGCATTCTCACTGGGCCTCCCACAGTGGCCACCCGTGCCACCCCCACACTGGTACTTTCGTAACCCTCGGGGAACAGGGTTTCACTTACCAGGGTAAAGTCAGCCCCGGTATCTCTTAGCATCTTCACTGGGATGGGGTCTGCGACCCCCATCCTTACGGTTCCTTGACACATGAATGGGTGAACTTTCTTCTCCCCATTCAGCACGGGTTCATCCCGCACTCCCTCGGCCCTCTGGTCCTCGAACATCACTAAAGCAACGTGTCCCCGCTGCTTAGGGCGTCTGCACTCCCGCGCGACGTGTCCGGGTATTCCGCAGTTGTAGCAGCGGCCCCTCGGCGGAGACCATCCGCCACCGCTCGCCTTAGCACTGCCTCCAGAGACCGTCACACCCTGTGTCTTTCCCGCCTCACTTGTCGTTTCTTTCCCTGCAGTAACAGTTCCCGAGCTCTCAGCTTGGTTCTCCCCTATCGGCTCTACAGCACCTTTTGTTCCTCGGGTGTTCCAACTTGAGAAATGGGACTTGGGAGAACTCGTTCCTGTCCTCCATCCATCCGTCCTTCTATAACTCCGATCGTTTCCGACGTATGCGGGTGGTCGGTTTTGTCCCTCTCGGCGTGGGCGTAGGGCTTCTTCTAGCATGTCGGCCCGGTCGGCTGCGGCCCTCAGGTCCTTTATGTCCGCCTCCTTTACCCTCATCCTGATCTCAGGAGAGAGCACGGACATAAACTTTTCCATGGCCATTAGTTCCTTGACCTCTTCGACCGACCTTGCTTCTTCAGAGTCCAGCCACTTAAGGAGCTTTCTTTCAATGTCCCTCGCCGTCTCCGCATACGATTTTCCTGGCAACCGGGTACATTCTCTAAACCTCTTTCTGTAACACTCTGGCGTGAGCTTAAAGGAACGGAGCACAGCTCGTTTTACCGCATCGTAGTTAGTGCATTCTTGGAAGTCGAGCATGGTGAAGGCTTGGCGAGCTTCCCCTGTGAGTCTTCCTTGGACCAACTCCGCCCACTCCGCCCTCGGCCACCTCTTCATAGCAGCAACTCTCTCAAAGTGATCGAAGAAACTTTCGGCTTCACTAGGCACAAAGACCGGCAGGTCTCGTTCCCTCACTCGTCGGTCTTCCTGTGGCGGGGCAGGGGCACCTAGTCCCAGTTCAGCTCGCTTCAGCTCCACCTCCTGGTTGGCTTCTATTTCCATTTGTCTCAGCCTAACTTCTTGCTCTCGTTCTTCCCTGCGTAGCTGTGCTTCTCGTTCTTGCTCTTCCCGGCGCAGCTGTGCTTCTCGTTCCTCACGCTTCGTCTGTGCTTCTCGCTCTTCTTTGCGCTGCTGTGCCTCTTCTCTCCTCAGCTGCGCTTCCGCTTCTCGCTCTTCTTTACGCTGCTGAGCCTCTGCTTCTCGCTCTTCTTTGCGCTGCTGTGCTTCTCGCTCTTCTTTGCGCTGCTGTGCTTCTCGCTCTTCTTTGCGCTGCTGTGCTTCCAGCTGCAGCTTCATTATTTCCAGCTTAATGCTGTGCCTGCTGCCGCTGGATCCCCTGCTGCTTCCACCAATACTCAGGTGTTCACCCTCACTGGCAGGTGTTTGGGGCCGTTCCTCCCCCAAAGCTTCGTCTCGAGCCTTTAGCTGAGCCATTATCTCTAGTCTTCTTTCACCAACTCGAGCAGATTTCAGCTTTATTCCAAAATGATCCGCTATAGCCTGTAACTGTGCCTTGGTGCACTCTTCCAGCACCTGTTCGTCTCTAGAGTCAATAAACCTCGCTACTTTATCATCCTCCATCTTGTGCTACGAGTGTTAACCTGCACCTGATCTCTAACACCACTGCCAAGTACCACCACTGCAACCTTTACTCCGATCGAAATCCTGGCAAGGTCGCCAATGTTGGGGGTTTCTCCTCTCTGTTATTCTCTACCCTTACTCTGGGGTGAGCAATAGTTACGCTCAAGGTAACTCACCGTAGCCCTGCGGGTCTTCCCTCGATCCTCACGGCGCCACTGCACGCCAGGAGAGTCTCCCAGTCAATCTTAACGGCCTCTTATTAAGAAAGAGTGAGAACACGACTCGTTCACCTCGACTGTCGTGTGCCCTCCCCAACAATAGGGCTCTACGGTTAAACGCAAGATCGCCAACTGGTGTTTAAGGTGGCCAGTAACACCCTCAGTGGACTGGTGTATTCAGTGGTAGCCTTGGCAAGGTCACACTCAAAGATCAGGAATCAGGCAGGTAATTATTGTTATCACTCTATGCTTACAGGTATAGTATAGCCACAAGATCAATGGAGGGAATGATAAAAACACTAAGATAGTTTTGTATTTTACTTAAAAGGTATGAAAGATGTCACAAGGCCACACAATAATCGATAAATCAACTGATCCTGACTCGGCCGGTAATTCCCACGGATATTATGCGACCGCAAGAGGGCAACACTCTCCCCTCCTCATCAAGTGTCAAGAACAGCTGATTGCAATGGCCTCTCCGCGCGAACTTTGCTTGTTTTCTAGATTCACGCGCGCTGTTCCTTTAAATTTTCCAATATTACTAGAAACTCGCACACTCGATATTGGCACAAATAAACCGTACTACTCAGTTACACTGTACTCAGGCTCAAACAGTCTTTTCTACAATCAATGCTATAATGATTCACTGTAATGGCTTCACATTGTTATTTATCCAACAATATATTATGAAATATTAACACTGGAGTTTTCAGTACTTCCTCTCGTTGGCGATAACGCAATAATTCACTGTACTCACAAATGATTATTCACTGAATGAACATAGACATATATATGGTTTATAAATCAATCATCAATACATGGAAAATAAATAGTTTCTGGGCACATAGCCTAACCTCCAAATACTGGCATAATCTTATATATATTTTACCACTATACGTTCATATCAAAATCTATAGAAAGATATACACAACACAGTAAATTTATCACTGGTTCTTGGTGTCTGTACACACCAATAATCAACATGAATATTACAAGCACTCTTGATAGTACTGTCTAGCACCCTGGTGCTTTACCTTGACATAAGTGAGACTTGCTCACGACATATAAAATCTTCAGGCTAGAAAATATAGCCAAATAACATAGCTAACTAAAGGGGAATGGGGAGGGAACTAGAACCACCTACTTCACCCTATCCTCCGATGAGAGTCGAGATGTAGCTCCTGGTCCTCGTGTCGGGAACGCCCCCACACTACACGTCGTCGTGTCCTACCAGAGCCTCTCGTCGTCCCACCGTTTAGCGCGTCGTCTCCGTGCCTCCTCACTGCAGGTCCGTCCTCCTCCTTGACTTCTTGAAGGTTGGAGTCGGTCTCCTGGCCGTCGTCTTCTCCCAGCAACGGCTGTCGCCTACGTCTCAGCTACAGTCGTTCGGTTTCCCCAAATAGTCCTCTCTTCCTCAGCTACCCAGTGGCTCTGTCAGCCACTACGCTGTCACGAACTGGTGAATTGCCACAGACGTCAACATACGTCACTGCACGGCTTCACTGCTACTGGCACAGTACCTGACTGGAGCACTTGTTGCTCAAATAACCGTCAATTCCCTCTTCTGGTTCAACACATGAACTAGGGAAGACTTCTCAGAGTACTGGCGAACTTCCGATGACGCGTAAATCCACGGTAGCGGGAAACAGCTGTCCGACAGACAGGACCACCCGTCGCACGTCCGCCCTCTATGACGTGTCGTGTTTGACTGCTGGCGCCAGCCCGGCGCGCTGGCCGGACCCCCTTCCTTCGTGACGTCACTTTCGCTACGGGAAGTTTTCATTGGCTCCCGGTGCCACATTGCTGTCGGTGACCAATCCGGTGCCACTGACGTCACACGGTTTTTGCGGGAGATCAGGGAAGCCAGCGCCATTTTGGCTCCCTAAAGGGCCTAAACCACAGGCCAAAATATCACTATTTCACAAATTTCTCGGCTCTCCGAGAACACTTCACTCTCTCCCCTATATCAAATTGTAGCCTGCAACGTAGAGAACGCTTGGGAAAAGTAGACATGACTCTTACTGCAGGCGTGGGAGAATTATAAGGGGGGGAACTCCGTCACAATATATATATATATATATATATATATATATATATATATATATATATATATATATATATATATATATATATATATATATATATATATATATATATATATATATATATATATATATATATATATTATTAAATATGACCGAAAAAGTAAGATTAATAATTCTAACACGAATTTTCTCAATCTTTCGTACATTACGCTTCACTGTTGGAGGTAAATAAAAAATCACTTCTCCAAAATTCATTTTTATTTCTAGTCTGACGCGACACGGGCGCGTTTCGTAAAACTTATTACATTTTCAAAGACTTCACAAATACACAACTGATTAGAACTTACGTATCTCTGATTTTATATCTACATTTGAGTGAGGTGGGAGGGGTGATGTGGCATTAACACAAGACAGAACAAGAGGGGATATTAATAGGGTATTAAAAGTATCAACACAAGACAGAACAGAAACAATGGGTGTTGAATAGAAGTGTTTGTAGAAAGCCTATTGGTCCATATTTCTTGATGCTTCTATATTGGAGCGGAGTCTTGAGGTGGGTAGAATATAGTTGTGCAATAATTGGCTGTTGATTGCTGGTGTTGACTTCTTGATGTGTAGTGCCTCGCAAACGTCAAGCCGCCTGCTATCGCTGTATCTATCGATGATTTCTGTGTTGTTTACTAGGATTTCTCTGGCGATGGTTTGGTTATGGGAAGAGATTATATGTTCCTTAATGGAGCCCTGTTGCTTATGCATCGTTAAACGCCTAGAAAGAGATGTTGTTGTCTTGCCTATATACTGGGTTTTTTGGAGCTTACAGTCCCCAAGTGGGCATTTGAAGGCATAGACGACGTTAGTCTCTTTTAAAGCGTTCTGTTTTGTGTCTGGAGAGTTTCTCATGAGTAGGCTGGCCGTTTTTCTGGTTTTATAGTAAATCGTCAGTTGTATCCTCTGATTTTTGTCTGTAGGGATAACGTTTCTATTAACAATATCTTTCAGGACCCTTTCCTCCGTTTTATGAGCTGTGGAAAAGAAGTTCCTGTAAAATAGTCTAATAGGGGGTATAGGTGTTGTGTTAGTTGTCTCTTCAGAGGTTGCATGGCTTTTCACTTTCCTTCTTATGATGTCTTCGATGAAACCATTGGAGAAGCCGTTATTGACTAGGACCTGCCTTACCCTACAGAGTTCTTCGTCGACTTGCTTCCATTCTGAGCTGTGGCTGAGAGCACGGTCGACGTATGCGTTAACAACACTCCTCTTGTACCTGTCAGGGCAGTCGCTGTTGGCATTTAGGCACATTCCTATGTTTGTTTCCTTAGTGTAGACTGCAGTGTGGAAACCTCCGCCCTTTTCCATGACTGTTACATCTAGAAAAGGCAGCTTCCCATCCTTTTCCGTCTCGTAAGTGAAACGCAGCACGGAACTCTGCTCAAATGCCTCCTTCAGCTCCTGCAGATGTCTGACATCAGGTACCTGTGTAAAAATGTCGTCAACATACCTGCAGTATATGGCCGGTTTCAAGTTCATGTCGACTAAGACTTTTTGCTCGATGGTACCCATGTAGAAGTTTGCAAACAGGACACCTAGGGGAGAACCCATGGCGACCCCATCTACTTGCTTATACATGTGCCCATCCGGGCTCAAGAAGGGTGCCTCTTTAGTACAAGCTTGGAGTAGTTTCCTCAGAATACTTTCTGGCATGTCAAGAGGAGTACAGGCTGGATCACGATACACTCTGTCGGCTATCATTCCGATTGTCTCGTCCACAGGTACGTTGGTAAACAGCGATTCTACGTCCAACGAGGCTCTTATCCCTGTGGCCCGTGTGCCCCGCAGTAAGTCCACAAATTCCTTTGGAGACTTCAGGCTGAAGGCGCAAGGAACATAAGGAGTCAGCAGGCCGTTGAGTCGCTTCGCCAGTCTGTACGTGGGTGTGGGTATCTGGCTAATGATTGGCCGAAGTGGGTTTCCAGGCTTGTGCGTCTTGACATTTCCATACGCATATGACTCCTTATGTTCCTTGCGCCTTCAGCCTGAAGTCTCCAAAGGAATTTGTGGACTAATACGTAAGATACGTAAGTTCTAATCAGTTGTGTATTTGTGAAGTCTTTGAAAATGTAATAAGTTTTACGAAACGCGCCCGTGTCGCGTCAGACTAGAAATAAAAATGAATTTTGGAGAAGTGATTTTTGATTTACCTCCAACAGTGAAGCGTAATGTACGAAAGATTGAGAAAATTCGTGTTAGAATTATTAATCTTACTTTTTCGGTCATATTTAATAATATATGTCTACAGGAAAGACTGCTACCAAAATATACTAATATATATATGTATATATATATATATATATATATATATATATATATATATACATATATATATATATATATATATATATATATATACATATATATATATATATATATATATATATATATATATATATATATACATATATATATATATATATATATATATATATATATATATACATATATATATATATATATATATATATATATACATATATATATATATACATATATATATATATATATATATATATATATATATATATATATATATGTCGTACCTATTAGCCAGAACTCACTTCTCAGCCTACTATGCAAGGCCCGATTGGCCTAATAAGCCAAGTTTTCATGAATTAATGGTTTTTCAACTACCTAACCTACCTAACCTAACCTAACCTAACTTTTTCTGCTACCTAACCTAACCTAACCTATAAAGATAGGTTAGGTTAGGTTAGGTAGGGTTGGTTAGGTTCGATCATATATCAACGTTAATTTTAACTCCAATAAAACAAAATTGACCTCATACATAATGAAATGGGTAGCTTTATCCTATCATAAGAAAAAAATTAGAGAAAATATATTAATTCAGGAAAACTCGGCTTATTAGGCAAATCGGGCCTTGCATATTAGGCAGAAAAGTGCGTTCTGGCTACTAGGTACGACATATATATATATATATACATATATATATATATATATATATATATATATATGCGAACAAGCCTGAATGGTCCCCAGGACAATATGCAACTGAAAACTCACACCCCAGAAGTGACTCGAACCCATACTCCCAGGAGCCACGCAACTGGTATGTACAAGACGCCTTAATCCACTTGACCATCACGACCGGACATAATGAGGTGATAGCCGAGGCTATTTGAACCACCCCACCGCCGGCACTCGGATAGTAATCTTGGGCATAGCATTTTACCAAATCACCTCATTCTTTGGGGCACACGTGAGGAACACAAATGCGAACAAGCCTGAATGGTCCCCAGGACAATATGCAACTGAAAACTCACACCCCAGAAGTGACTCGAACCCATACTCCCAGGAGCCACGCAACTGGTATGTACAAGACGCCTTAATCCACTTGACCATCACGACCGGACATAATGAGGTGATAGCCGAGGCTATTTGAACCACCCCACCGCCGGCACTCGGATAGTAATCTTGGGCATAGCATTTTACCAAATCACCTCATTCTTTGGGGCACACGTGAGGAACACAAATGCGAACAAGCCTGAATGGTCCCCAGGACAATATGCAACTGAAAACTCACACCCCAGAAGTGACTCGAACCCATACTCCCAGGAGCCACGCAACTGGTATGTACAAGACGCCTTAATCCACTTGACCATCACGACCGGACATAATGAGGTGATAGCCGAGGCTATTTGAACCACCCCACCGCCGGCACTCGGATAGTAATCTTGGGCATAGCATTTTACCAAATCACCTCATTCTTTGGGGCACACGTGAGGAACACAAATGCGAACAAGCCTGAATGGTCCCCAGGACAATATGCAACTGAAAACTCACACCCCAGAAGTGACTCGAACCCATACTCCCAGGAGCCACGCAACTGGTATGTACAAGACGCCTTAATCCACTTGACCATCACGACCGGACATAATGAGGTGATAGCCGAGGCTATTTGAACCACCCCACCGCCGGCAATCGGATAGTAATCTTGGGCATAGCATTTTACCAAATCACCTCATTCTTTGGGGCACACGTGAGGAACACAAATGCGAACAAGCCTGAATGGTCCCCAGGACAATATGCAACTGAAAACTCACACCCCAGAAGTGACTCGAACCCATACTCCCAGGAGCCACGCAACTGGTATGTACAAGACGCCTTAATCCACTTGACCATCACGACCGGACATAATGAGGTGATAGCCGAGGCTATTTGAACCACCCCACCGCCGGCACTCGGATAGTAATCTTGGGCATAGCATTTTACCAAATCACCTCATTCTTTGGGGCACACGTGAGGAACACAAATGCGAACAAGCCTGAATGGTCCCCAGGACAATATGCAACTGAAAACTCACACCCCAGAAGTGACTCGAACCCATACTCCCAGGAGCCACGCAACTGGTATGTACAAGACGCCTTAATCCACTTGACCATCACGACCGGACATAATGAGGTGATAGCCGAGGCTATTTGAACCACCCCACCGCCGGCACTCGGATAGTAATCTTGGGCATAGCATTTTACCAAATCACCTCATTCTTTGGGGCACACGTGAGGAACACAAATGCGAACAAGCCTGAATGGTCCCCAGGACAATATGCAACTGAAAACTCACACCCCAGAAGTGACTCGAACCCATACTCCCAGGAGCCACGCAACTGGTATGTACAAGACGCCTTAATCCACTTGACCATCACGACCGGACATAATGAGGTGCATATTGTCCTGGGGACCATTCAGGCTTGTTCGCATTTGTGTTCCTCACGTGTGCCCCAAAGAATGAGGTGATTTGGTAAAATGCTATGCCCAAGATTACTATCCGAGTGCCGGCGGTGGGGTGGTTCAAATAGCCTCGGCTATCACCTCATTATGTCCGGTCGTGATGGTCAAGTGGATTAAGGCGTCTTGTACATACCAGTTGCGTGGCTCCTGGGAGTATGGGTTCGAGTCACTTCTGGGGTGTGAGTTTTCAGTTGCATATTGTCCTGGGGACCATTCAGGCTTGTTCGCATTTGTGTTCCTCACGTGTGCCCCAAAGAATGAGGTGATTTGGTAAAATGCTATGCCCAAGATTACTATCCGAGTGCCGGCGGTGGGGTGGTTCAAATAGCCTCGGCTATCACCTCATTATGTCCGGTCGTGATGGTCAAGTGGATTAAGGCGTCTTGTACATACCAGTTGCGTGGCTCCTGGGAGTATGGGTTCGAGTCACTTCTGGGGTGTGAGTTTTCAGTTGCATATTGTCCTGGGGACCATTCAGGCTTGTTCGCATTTGTGTTCCTCACGTGTGCCCCAAAGAATGAGGTGATTTGGTAAAATGCTATGCCCAAGATTACTATCCGAGTGCCGGCGGTGGGGTGGTTCAAATAGCCTCGGCTATCACCTCATTATGTCCGGTCGTGATGGTCAAGTGGATTAAGGCGTCTTGTACATACCAGTTGCGTGGCTCCTGGGAGTATGGGTTCGAGTCACTTCTGGGGTGTGAGTTTTCAGTTGCATATTGTCCTGGGGACCATTCAGGCTTGTTCGCATTTGTGTTCCTCACGTGTGCCCCAAAGAATGAGGTGATTTGGTAAAATGCTATGCCCAAGATTACTATCCGAGTGCCGGCGGTGGGGTGGTTCAAATAGCCTCGGCTATCACCTCATTATGTCCGGTCGTGATGGTCAAGTGGATTAAGGCGTCTTGTACATACCAGTTGCGTGGCTCCTGGGAGTATGGGTTCGAGTCACTTCTGGGGTGTGAGTTTTCAGTTGCATATTGTCCTGGGGACCATTCAGGCTTGTTCGCATTTGTGTTCCTCACGTGTGCCCCAAAGAATGAGGTGATTTGGTAAAATGCTATGCCCAAGATTACTATCCGAGTGCCGGCGGTGGGGTGGTTCAAATAGCCTCGGCTATCACCTCATTATGTCCGGTCGTGATGGTCAAGTGGATTAAGGCGTCTTGTACATACCAGTTGCGTGGCTCCTGGGAGTATGGGTTCGAGTCACTTCTGGGGTGTGAGTTTTCAGTTGCATATTGTCCTGGGGACCATTCAGGCTTGTTCGCATTTGTGTTCCTCACGTGTGCCCCAAAGAATGAGGTGATTTGGTAAAATGCTATGCCCAAGATTACTATCCGAGTGCCGGCGGTGGGGTGGTTCAAATAGCCTCGGCTATCACCTCATTATGTCCGGTCGTGATGGTCAAGTGGATTAAGGCGTCTTGTACATACCAGTTGCGTGGCTCCTGGGAGTATGGGTTCGAGTCACTTCTGGGGTGTGAGTTTTCAGTTGCATATTGTCCTGGGGACCATTCAGGCTTGTTCGCATTTGTGTTCCTCACGTGTGCCCCAAAGAATGAGGTGATTTGGTAAAATGCTATGCCCAAGATTACTATCCGAGTGCCGGCGGTGGGGTGGTTCAAATAGCCTCGGCTATCACCTCATTATGTCCGGTCGTGATGGTCAAGTGGATTAAGGCGTCTTGTACATACCAGTTGCGTGGCTCCTGGGAGTATGGGTTCGAGTCACTTCTGGGGTGTGAGTTTTCAGTTGCATATTGTCCTGGGGACCATTCAGGCTTGTTCGCATTTGTGTTCCTCACGTGTGCCCCAAAGAATGAGGTGATTTGGTAAAATGCTATGCCCAAGATTACTATCCGAGTGCCGGCGGTGGGGTGGTTCAAATAGCCTCGGCTATCACCTCATTATGTCCGGTCGTGATGGTCAAGTGGATTAAGGCGTCTTGTACATACCAGTTGCGTGGCTCCTGGGAGTATGGGTTCGAGTCACTTCTGGGGTGTGAGTTTTCAGTTATATATATATATATATATATATATACATATATATATATATATATATATATATATATATATACATATATATATATATATATATATATATATATATATATATGTATATATATATATATATATATATATATATATATATATATATATATATATATATATATATATATATATATATATGACAATGTCAGACCACGGAGGAAAATGAAACAGGAAATTTCCTTAAGTACTTTCGTATATTAAATACATCTTCAGAAGGAATTATTTTACAGATCGAGTGATTGGTATAAATAGGCAGGAGAGAGTGGTGAAGTAAGGTGAGGTACAATACTTGGACAACGCAGACGGCCCATTGGCCCATCAGATGCACCCAATTGGCCCATCCGATGTAGCCCAATGACCCATCTGATACAGCAGACATACAAGCATAATACATAGGTAATTATAACATAAAGAGGTAAATATATACAATGAATTAGTGAGACAAATGTTTTTCAATGATCCTACTTAAATCGCCCTTTAGCTGATCTATTAGAAATGGATCTAAGTTATATAGACCACTGCTAATATTCAAATTACTTTCTTTGGTGATCTGTATCAAAGCAGATTCAATTATGTTTCTGTTATAGGTGCTTTTACAATTTGTTATTGAAGAAGCACTCTCCCAATCAATTTGGTGAGCTTTTTCTGACAAATGCACAAACAAAGCATTAGACAATTGGCCATGTCTTACAGAGTATTTATGTTGCGATATTCTACATTTTAAATCTTTAGATGTTTGCCCGACATAGAACTTATTACATTCCTTACAAGGTATTTTATAAATAACACAATTATCACTACGAGGGCTGTTCCTAACTAATAGCTTACCAACAGTGTTTTCGTAGCTAAACATTACATCTATATTAAAAAGTTTCAAGGCCTTGACAATATTCTCAAACCCAGAGAAATATGGTAAACATAACACATTCTTTGGGCGAATCCTTTCACTGCATACATTATTATAATATGTACGATGTGCTTTGTTACGACAAACTCCCAAAAAATTCAGTGGTTAACAAAGCTTAAGACCAATCGAATCAATATTCTTAAATTCTTCGTCTAAGAATTCTGGACTCACAACTCGAAGAGCTCTTAGATACATTGAAGAAAAAATTGACTTTTTTACATTGTATCTATGCCCTGAAAAATAATGAGCATATGAGCATCAGGGGACAGGTCTGGCGTGATATCAACCCCCAGGTCTTTCTCTCTCTCGGACTCTTGAAGTATTTCATCTCCCAAGTGATACCTTGTATCTGGTCTCCTGCTTCCTACCCCTATCTTCATTACATTACATTTTCTTGGATTAAACTCTAACAGCCA
>NC_091174.1:26655358-26690358 GCF_040958095.1 Procambarus clarkii
GTGCTGTAGTCTATAATTCCTTGGGCCGTCTCTTCTCTGAGCTCTGTTTCCCAAGTTATATCTGTCAGGAATTTTCTTATCTTCTCATATTTCCCTTTTCGAAATGCCAGCCTTTTGTTTTTTTGGCCCTTCCTTGAGTATATTAATCTTTCTTTGTCCAGATACTTAAACATCAGTACGCAGTGATCGCTCATTCCCACAAAGGCTTCAAAACCGATTTCCCTTATGTCAGAGTTGTTCAGAGTAAAGACTAGGTCAAGTCTCGCTGGTTCATCGTTGCCTCTCATTCTTGTATGTTCCTCTGACATGCTGACTTAAAAAGTTCTTTGTCACCACTTCCAACAGTTTCACTCCCCATGTTTCCTCACCTCCGTGTGGTTCCTTGTTTTTCCAGGTCTATCTTTCCATGATTGAAGTCCCCCATGATGAACAGGTGGGATCTATTTCTCCAAGCAGCAGTGTTTGCTCTCTCAATTATAGTGATGACTGCCCTATTGTATCTGTCATTTTCTTACCTGGGTCTTCTGTCGTTTGGTGGAGGGTTATACATCACTGCTACTGCTATTATGCTTGGTCCTCCCATCCTTGGTTCTCCTGGTGCCTATAATGCAGTCTCTGAACCCCTCACAGCCTGGGATAACCATCTCCTCGAAACTCTATTCATTTCTTATCAGTAGGGCCACTCTGCCTCCTTCCCTCTCTCTCTATCCTTATTACAGTATATTCCTGGGAAACAATGCATTCGTTATAATTCCTAAGAGTTTTGTTTCTGTGAATCCAATTACATCCGGGTTCCCTTCTTATGTTCTTTCCCTAAGTTCACTTGCCATGCTTGTAATCCCATTTATGTTTGAGTACATTACCTTGAAACTGACTCTCTTCATTCCATCCTCAGTTTCCGTTGAATGCACTGGGGTAGGGGGACAAGGAGTGTCTGGGGTGGGAGGGCCTAGGGAGGAGGACCTGGGGGTCTGGGGGGGATCCTGTATTGGGAACATAGGAGGGTCTGAGGTGGGGTCGGGGGTCAGTTAGGGCTTGGGATGGGGGAGCAGGAGGGGCATGTGGAAGGCGGCATGGAGGTCATTGGTTGGAGAATGCAGGGAAGCCTGCGATTGGGGGGCCGGGAGGGCAGGGGTTGAGGAGGGAATAGGAGCCTGGGGATGGGGTCGGGAGGACCGGGATTGGGGAGGGAAGAGGAGCCTTGGATGGGGGGGGGCTGGGAGGGAGGGGGTGTATGAGGAAGGCGAGCTTTGGGAGAGGGTAATGGGGAAGGCATGGGCTGAAGAAACAGTGCAGGGCGTGGGGTATGGGATCAGGGGGGTGGACCTGGGGTGGGGGAAGTGAGTGGGGAAGAAGGAGGCCATAGAGGGAAACACGGGGGGTCCTGGGGTTTGGGAGCATGGAGGGAATGGTTTGGGGAGGGTCTCTACTGGTTTGGGGGAATGATCATGGGGGTGGGATAGTGGGAGGTTTCTGTTATATTCCTCCCTGGGGATGCTAGCCTGTTGGTGAGGGGATTCCCACTCCCACTCTGAGGTTGTTGGAGATACTGCCCCAAGTCCTATGGCTCCCCCGTTCCCGTCCCTCCCCTTGTGTCTCCTCCATGCTTCTGCAGCCTTCCTTTGCTCTTCCCTTTTCATTTCCCTCTGCAGAAAAATGTCCTTTAAAACCCCTAGTCTCATAAGCTTGCTTTTCCTTGACTGGGTTTCCTCTTTCGTTATCTCGTTCGTAAGCACTAATTTTATTAGTCGCATCCTTTCCTTCTTGTTGGCGCCCAGTCTGAAAACTTTCTCTATGCTGCCATTAGCCCCTGCCATATCCAGGACCTCCAAGATCATTGTCGCCGTTGCTCTGTCCCTCCCATTCCACTCCTTCCTGTTGGATACTTCCAGTTCCAGTACTCCTACAACTATAGTAGATCTTTTTCTTTCCAGTATTTGGGTCATGCACATTGCAGTTTCCTGGGATGTTGCTGCTTTCATAGCTTCTTCCTCTATAACAGCCTTGGCACTTGGGTTATTTTGCAGCAGTTCTGCAACCGAGGGGTCACCCTAGAAGGAGCCCTCCATCCCCTGTTTCCAGAAGGTTGCTTGCCTCGTGCTGGTTTGAGTTCGTAATTTCCCAGAGTTTCCCAATCTCGTCCTTGGCTTCCTCCAGCTCACTCTGTAGGCTCTGTATTACTGCATGCATTGCAATTAGTTGTTTGCTGAAGTCCCCTAACACCTGGGTGTCCCATTTACAGGAAATGTTCTCTATTCTCCCTTGCCCTGTGTGCGTGTGCGTGTGCGTGCTTACTTACCTAGCTGTGCTTGCGGTGGTTGAGCTCTGGCTCTTTGGTCCCGTCTCTCAACTGTCAATCAACTAACAAACAGGTTCCTGAGCCTACTGGGCTCTATCATATCTACACTTGAATCTGTGTGTATTTAGTCAGCCTCTACCACATCACTTCCTAATACATTCCATTTGTCTATTTCGCTGACACTGAAATCGTTCTCGCTAACGTCTCTATGGCTCATTGGGGCACTCAATTTCCACTTGTGACCCCTAGTGCTTGTACCTCTTGTGTTAAATAGTTTGTCTTTATCTACCCTATCAAATCCTCTGAGAATTTTGTATGTGGTGATCAAGTCCTTTCTAACTCTTATGCCTCCCATTGACGTGAGGTTTAATTCCCGTAGTCTTTCCTCGTAGCTCATACCCCTCAGTTAAGGTACTAGTCTGGTGGCAAACCTTTGAACCTTTTCCAGTTTAGTCTTATGCTTGACCAGGCTTGGAGTCCATGCTGGAGCCGCGCATATGTGTGTGAGTGTGTGTACTCACCTAGTTGTGCTTGCGGGGGTTGAGCTTTGTCTCTTTGGTCCCGCCTCTCAACTGTCAGTCAACTGGTGTACAGATTCCCGAGCCTACTGGGCTCCATCACATCAACATTTGAAACTGTATATGGAGTCAGCCTCCACCACATCACTTCCTAGTGCAATCCATTTACTAACTACTCTGACACTGAAAAAAAAATCTAATGTCTCTGTGCCTCATTTGGGTACTAGGTTTCCACCTGTGTCCCCTTGTTCGTGTTCCATCCGCGATGAAGAGTTTGTCTTTGTCCACCCTGCCAATTCCTCTGAGAATTTTGTAGGTGGTTATCATGTCTCCCCTTTCTCTTCTGTTTTCCAAAGACGTGAGGTTCAGCTCCCTTAGCCTAAAATCGTCGCTCATACCTCTCAGTTCCGGGACCAGTCTGGTGGAATACCGCTGAATCTCCTAAAACTTTGTCTTGTGTTTAACTAGATACGGACTCCAGGCAGGAGCTGCATATTCCAGGATTGGTTTGATATAAATGGTATACAGGGTCCTGAACGATTCCTTACACAAGTTTCTAAAGGCAGTTCTTATGTTGGCCAACCTAGCATATGCCGCTGATGATGTAGGTTTGATGTGGGCCTCTGGAAACAGGTTCGATGTGATATCAACCCCCAGATCTTTCTCTCTATTTCACTCTTGCAGGATATCACCTCTCAGATGGTATATTGTATTCAGCCTTCTGTTACCTTCGCCTAATTTCATTACTTTACACTTTCCTGAGTTTAACTTAAGCAACCATTTTCTAGACCATTCCTCCAGTTTGTGCAGGTCATCCTGTAGTCTCTGTCTATCTTCATCTGTTTTTATTCTGAGTAAGGAATGAGTCTATTCCCTCTGGAAGGCAGTTTACATATACTAGAAACAGGATGGGTCCAAGTGCAGAGCCCTGTGGGACTCTGCTGGTGACATATCGCAACTCTGATGTCTCTCCCCTCACAGTTACTCGCTGTTTCCTGTTGCTTAGATACTCCCTTATCCACTGGAGCACCTTACCTTTTACTCCTGCCTGTTGCTCCAACTTTTGTAACAGCCTTTTATGGGGTACTGTCTCAGAGGCTCTCTGACAGTCCAAGAAAATGCAGTCTGCCCACCCTTCTCTTTCTTGCCTAACTTTTGTTGCTTGGTCATAGAATTCTATTAAACCTGTGAGGCACTACTTACCATCTCTGAACCCATGTTGGTGATGTGTCACAAAACTATTTCCCTCCAGATGCTCTACGATCCTTTTCCTCACGATCTTCTCCATCACCTTACATGGTATACAAGTTAGGGAAACTGGCCTGTAGTTCAGTGCCTCTTGCCTGTCACCCTTTTTGAATATTGGGACTACATTAGCTGTCTTTCAACTTTACGGTAGGTCTCCTGTTTCCAGTGACCTGTTATACACCATAGAGAATGGCACACTTAGTGCCTCTGCACCTTCTTTTAGTATCCATAGTGAGATTCTGTCAGGCCAAACAGCCTTTGTCACATTCAGCTCCAAAAGATCCCTTTTGACCTCATCACTGGTGAGGTCAAATTCCTCCAAGGTTGCTTGGTTTGCCTCATTTAGTGCAGGGGCTTCTCCTTGCTTTTCTGTGTAGGCCTCCTCGAATCTCCTGTTGAGTTCTTCACACACCTCCTTGTCATTCTCTGTGTATCTGTTCTCCCCTTTTCTCAGTTTCATCACTTGTTCCTTCACTTCTGTTTTCCTCCTGATGTGGCTGTGGAACAGGTTTGGTTGAGTCTTGGCTTTACTCGCGATGTCATTTTCAAACAGTCTCTCTGCTTCCCTCCTCACTCTGAGGTACTCATTTCTGGCCCTCTGGTATCTCTCCCTGCTCTCTGGTGTTCTGTTATTCCTGTAGTTTCTCCATGTTCTTTTACTCAATTTCGTCGCTACCTTACATTCCTGATTAAACCATGGATTCTTCTGTTGTTTTTCGTTTTTCTCCTTTTGGACTGGAATAAACTTATCTGCAACTTCCTAGCACTTTTGGGTAACATAATCCATCATATCCTGCATAGTTTTCTCTCTGAGTTCTGTTTCCCATGGTATTCCCCTTAGGAAGTTCCTCATCTCATCATATTTTCCTCTTCGGTTATTTAGTGTTTTCCTTTCCGATCCCATCCTTGGATATGTTACCCCTACCTCCACCAAATACTCAAATATCAATACACTGTGGTCACTCATTCCTACTGAGGCTTCAAATTGGACTTCCCATATTTCTGATTCATTCAATGTGAATATCAAGTCGAGTCTAGCTGGTTCGTCATTGCCTCTCATTCTTGTGGGTTCTCTGACATGTTGGCTCAGAATGTTCCTTGTTGCCACTTCCAAGAGTTTAGCTCTCCATGTATCTTCACCTCCTTGTGGGTCCCCATTCTCCCAATCAATCTTTCCATGGTTGAAATCACTCATGATTAAGAGTCTGGAACCACTCCTGCAGGCAACTGAAGCTGCTCTTTCTATTATATTAATGGTTGCCATGTTGTTCCTATTAAACTCCTGTCTGGGACTTCTGTCATTTAGTGGAGGGTTGTAAATGACCGCAACTATTATCTTAGGCCCACCCATTGTTATAGTTCCTGTTATGTAATCTTTGAATCCGTCACAGCCCGGAATTTTCATCTCATCAGAACTCCAATCCTTCTTTATCAGCAGGGCCACTCCTACACCTCCTCTCCCTTCCTTCTCTTTCCTCACTATATGGTAGTCCTTTGGAAACAGCATTCGTGATGACTCCTGACAATTTTGTTTCCGTGAGTCCTATTACATCTGGGTTCTAATCTTGTACCCTTTCTGCCAGTTCACTTGCTTTATTGGTAATCCCATCGATGTTTGAGTACATTACCTTGAAGCTAAATTTCCTATATCCATTTTCAGTCTCTTTCCCCACAAGTGTAGGAAGTTGTTCATTGGTCATTGCTACTTGGGTAGGCTCATCCTCCTGTGAGGTAGTTGCAAGGGGTTCAGGGGTAGATGGGGTGAGGGATGGAGGGCTTAGGTCTTACCCAGGCCAGCTTGGGTCAGGAAGAATTCCTGGGGGTGGAGGGGCAGGGAGTGCATATGGTTGAGGGGCAGGGATTGCTCGAGGTGAGGGCACGCCGTCCTGTGGTGTAGTTGACAGGGGTTTGGGGAAAGGTGGGGTGGGGAATGGAGGGTTTAGGTCTCGTCTGGGCCTGCTTGGGGCAGGAAGAAGACCAGGGAATGGGAAGGCAGAGGATACTGGGGGTAAGGGGAGAGAGAGGATTTGGGTGATATGGTGGGCATTGTGCAGGGGACAAGGAAGGAAGAATATGTGCTGGGGGTGGGAGTGGGCCTTAAGGGCGTGGTGAGTTGGGACGTTGCAGTCCCCTCTGGGGTGCCTGAATGTGTGTATGTGTGTGTGTGTGTGTGTGTGTGTGTGTGTGTGTGTGTGTGTGTGTGTGTGTGTGTGTGTGTGTGTGTGTGTGTGTGTGTGTGTGTGTGTGTGTGTGTGTATTCACCTAGTTGTGCTTGTGGGGGTTGTGCTGTGCTCTTTTGGCCCGCCTCTCAATTGTCAATCAACTGTTTCTACTACTACTATTTTTTCCACACACCACACACACACATACACACCCAGAAAGCAGCACGTGACAGCTGACTAACTCCCAGGTACCTATTTACTGCTATGTAACAGGAGCATTAGGGTGAAAGAAACTCTGCCCATTGTTTCTCGCCAGCGCTCGGAATCGAACCCGGGACCACAGGATCACGGTCCAGCGTGCTGTCTGCTCAGCCACCGGTGACTGTGTACTCACCTAGTTGTACTCACCTAGTTGTGCTTCCGGGGGTTGAGCTCTGGCTCTTTGGTCCCGCCTCTCAACCGTCAATCAACAGGTGTACAGGTTCCTGAGCCTATTGGGCTCTATCATATCTACACTTGAAACTGTGTATGGAGTCAGCCTCCACCACATTGCTTCCTAATGCATTCCATTTGTCAACCACTCTGACACTAAAAAAGTTCTTTCTAATATCTCTGTGGCTCATTTGGGCACTCAGTTTCCACCTGTGTCCCCTAGTGCGTGTGCCCCTTGTGTTAAAGAGCCTGTCTTTATCAACCCTGTCGATTCCCTTGAGAATCTTGAATGTGGTGATCATGTCCCCCCTAACTCTTTTGTCTTCCAACAAAGTGAGATTCAATTCCCGTAGTCTCTCCTCGTAGCTCATACCTCTCAGCTCGGGTAGTAGTCTGGTGGCAAACCTTTGAACCTTTTCCAGTTTAGTCTTATGCTTGACTAGTATTATAGTTTGTGTGTTGGTGGTGATGTCGTGTTGATCCTTCTCTATGGACAACCCAACCCACAACTCGGTAGAGTGTTTATACTTTACCAGGAGATCACCCTGGGCGCTTCTGGCTCTTGGAGAGGGGCTCAACGTCACACGTTTAGGGGATGCGGCTCCAATACTTTGCCTCGTTGTCACGTGCACACACCCACTCGAGCCGCTGTGACTCCCCACTCTCTCCTTAGGTGATATGATCTCCTCAATCCCCTTTTGACTTATTAGTATTACCTTCTACCCTGTCCACAGCAGTGGTTCTTGGTTCTTTCTCTCTCTCTCTCTTCTCCTGTACTATTTCATGGGAAGCGTCACTAGGACAAGGGCAAACACCAGCAAATTGGGATATATTTACTGGACAAAGCACATACACAATACATACACACATATAATAATAATGAATCCTATACTCTATACTATTACAATCAGGTTGCACTCCAACACCATCAGAACTCTATCATCAGCTTATCAAGTGGTATCCTATCTCCTGGTTCACCACCTGATATTATCAACCTCCTCAAGTAGATCAAGTCTACATACACTGTTGCACCATCAGCAAGAGAATATATATATGTATCTAAAAATGTGTACAAAGAAAATCAGCATGTGAATGCAATAACATATATCAGTATAAATGTTCCTTGATACACAACAATGATCAATCGATCACTCTATCAGTCCTAGAACACACACATCTGTAGGTAATCCAGCCTACGACTGTAACTCTAAACTTCAGTATAAAACACTCCTTGACATAAGAATGCAAACAACCACTCACCTCTCACTGCGTCTTGCACGCTAATGACAACCAAACACTATCAACTCCCTACAAGTAATCCACCAGAACTTCCTTTCCACCTCTGGAAGTTCACTACCCTGATATCTTCAGGTTCTTCCGGGCTTAACTACCAGGATCCTCTGCAGCTCCTCCAGGCTGCTACCATGAAGTTTCCTTGAGCAACTACGGTGCTTCACCCTTCTGCTAGGGTCCTCCACAGCTCTCCTGGCTGCTACACCATGAAGTTCCCTCGAGCAACTATGGTGCTTCACCACCTCTACAGAAGCACGTGACACTCCTCTTCACTGCTTCTCCTCACAGCTCGAGGTCCTCTCCTCCACTACCTTGGAGTCTCATCAACTACTCCCTCTGTGCTGGGTTCGAAGTTCTCAGCAACTTCTTCCCCAAAGACAAACCTGCAACCCATCGACACTCCAATAAAAATGTTTCCCCTTTAACACATAAACAAAAATAATCACACAATATGTTTCCCTCCAACCTCTATCTGTCCTCTACATACTGTGAGAGTGGACTCCCCCGTTGGATGGATCCATGCTCCACCTCGCCCTGCGGGCCTCCACACTCTCCTCCGCTGCCCCTCAGTCAGTTGGCTCCAAGCGGTCGAAGGGAGAGGACGCGCTGCTCGTCCCTCCAGCTGTCTCTCTCATCTCCGTCCTCTTATTTAGGCTTCCTGCCGTACCAAAATATTTCTAACTCATCAATAAACATTGCTACTGTCGCTGGGCACACGACCAACTACAAGCAATCACTATGAACTGGCTTAAATCGTGCTTACCACAGATTGTCTCGTCGAGGGCGCTCCTCCCTCTGACGGAGCCTGGTCAGGGCGATTCCACAGCCCCCGAAAATGTCTCTGGGCGGCTAAATACTCTCCTTGTCGACCATGACTTGAGACCACAACGTTCCCAGCTCGATTCTACAGCTGGCACGTCTGCATACTTCTCTTCTCTTGGAGATATATCACTAGGGGTTCCTTTCTGACGGGAGCTCAACGGAGCGCGGCTTTTCCCCTGCGATGTCTGGCCTCAAGTGAGGTCAAAGCCCTCCAGAAGCGAGCCTCACGCCACCAGCAAAATATCCACATCTCCAAACCAGTCATTTATCTGTTTTCTTCTTCACTGCCCATAATCTCAAATTGTTATTTAAATCCAACCAACTATTTTACATATGTGTTATCACCTCCATATTTCCTAGACCTTCTGGTTAGGTCAGGCTTGCTGAATAACTCTCAAGGGGGAGACTCGTTTCTCCTGTAGGCTGAGATCATAACACTAGATATGGACTCCATGCTGGAGCCGCATACTCCAAGATTGGTCTGACATATGTGGTATATTATGTTCTGAAAGATTCCTTACACAAGTTTCTAAAGGCTGTTCTTATGTTAGCCAACCTGGCATGTGCTGCTGATGTTATCCTCTTGATATGAGCTTCAGGGGACAGGTCTGGCGTGATATCAACCCCCAGGTCTTTCTCTCTCTCTGACTCTTGAAGTATTTCATCTCCCAAGTGATACCTTGTATCTGGTCTCCTGCTTCCTACCCCTATCTTCATTACATTACATTTGTTTGGGTTAAACTGTAACATCCATTTGTTCGACCATTCCTGCAGCTTGTCCAGGTCTTCTTGAAGCCTCAAGCTGTCCTCCTCTGTCTTAATCCTTCTCATAATTTTGGCGTCGTCAGCAAACATTGAGAGGAATGAGTCTATACCCTCTGGGAGATCATTTACGTATATCAGAAATAGGATAGGTCCAAGCACAGAGCCCTGTGGGACTCCACTGGTGACTTCACGCCATTCTAAGGTCTCACCCCTCACTATAACTCTCTGCTTCCTATTGCGTAGGTACTCCCTTATCCACTGGAGCGCCCTACCATTTACTCCTGCCTGTTTCTCCAGCTGTGAGTGTGTGTGTAATCACCTATTTGTACTCACCTATTTGTGCTTGCAGGATCGAGCATTGACTCTTGGATCCCGCCTTTCCAGCTATCGGTTGTTTACAGCAATGACTCCTGTCCCATTTCCCTATCATACCTAGTTTTAAAATGTATGAATAGTATTTGCTTCCACAACCTGTTCCCCAAGTGCATTCCATTTTTCCACTACTCTCACGCTAAAAGAAAACTTCCTAACGTCTCTGTGACTCATCTGAGTTTCCAGTTTCCACCCATGTCCCCTCGTTCTGTTATTATTACGTGTGAACATTTCATCTATTTCCACTTTGTCAATTCCCCTGAGTATTTTATATGTCCCTATCATATCTCCTCTCTCCCTTCTTTTCTCTAGTGTCGTAAGGTTCAGTTCCTTCAGCCGCTCTTCATATCCCATCCCTCGTAACTCTGGGACAAGCCTCGTCGCAAACCTCTGAACCTTCTCCAGTTTCTTTATGTGTTTCTTCAGGTGGGGGCTTCATGATGGCGCGGCATACTCTAAGACGGGTCTCACGTAGGCAGTGTAAAGCGCCCTAAAAGCCTCCTCATTTAGGTTTCTGAATGAAGTTCTAATTTTCGCCAGTGTAGAGTACGCTGCTGTCGTTATCCTATTTATATGTGCCTCAGGAGTTAGATTAGGTGTCACATCCACTCCCAGGTCTCTTTCTCGAATCGTTACAGGTAGGTTGTTCCCCTTCATTGTGTACTGTCCCTTTGGTCTCCTGTCACCTGATCCCATTTCCATAACTTTACATTTACTGGAGTTAAACTCCAGTAGCCATTTCCCTGACCATCTCTGCAGCCTGTTTAAGTCCTCTTGGAGGATCCTACAATCCTCGTCTGTCACAACTCTTCTCATTAATTTTGCGATATCCGCAAACATTGACATGTATGATTCCACTCCTGTAAACATATCATTTACGTAAATTAGAAAGAGGATTGGTCCCAGCACCGATCCTTGAGGTACTCCACTTGTTACTGTTCGCTAGTCCGACTTCTCGCCCCTTACCATTCGTGTTACCATTTCGTGTGTGTGTGTGTGTGTGTGTGTGTGTACTCACCTATTTGTGCTTGCGGGGGTTGAGCTTTGGCTCTTTGGTCCCGCCTCTCAACTGTCAATCAACTGGTGTACAGATTCCTGAGCCTACAGGGCTCTATCATATCTACATGTAAAACTGTGTATGGAGTCAGCCTCCACCACATCACTGCCTAATGCATTCCATCCGTTAACTACTCTGACACTGAAAAAGTTCCTTCTAACGTCTCTGTGGCTCATGTGGGTACTCAGTTTCCACCTGTGTCCCCTTGTTCGAATTTTGGTCTGATTGTACATTTTCCAGCTTCGTCTTGTGCTTGACAAGGTACGGGCTCCATGCTGGGGTCGCATACTCCAGGATTGGTCTTACGTATGTGGTGTACAAGATTCTAAACGATTCCTTACACAGATTTCTGAAGGCTGTTCAGATGTTAGCCAACCTCGCATACGCCACAGACGTAATTCTCTTTATGTGGGCTTCAGGAGACAGATTTGGTGTGATATCAATTCCAAGATCTTTCTCTCTTTCCGTTTCATTAAGTACTTCATCTCCTATTCTGTATCATGTGTCTGGCCTCCTGTTCACCGCCTAGTTTCATTACTTTGCATTTATTCGGGTTAAACTTTAGCAGCCATTTGTTAGACCATTGATTCAGTCTGTCTAGGTCGTCCTGTACCCTCCTACTATCATCCTGTTTCAATCCTCCTCATAATTTTTGCATCATCGGCAAACATTGAGAGAATCGATTCTGTACCCTCTGGGAGATCATTTACATATATCAGAAAAATTATTGGTCCAAGGACTGAGCCGTGCTGGACTCCACTTGTGACGTTACGCCAATCCGAGACCTCACCCCTCACAGTATGTGTGTGTGTGTGTGTATTACTCTGGCATGCAAAGCATTGCTCTTAAGCTAGCGAGACGACGTAACCCCCACCCGTGCAGCCCTATGGAGTGCACCTCACCCCACCAACCCAGCCCGGGGAGAGTACGTCACCCCCACCCTCCCAGCCAGGGGGAGAATACGTCACCCCCCACCCACCCAGCCCGGCGGAGAGTACGTCGTCCCCACCCTCCCAGACCGGGGGAAAGTACGTCACCCCCACCCACCCAGCCTGAGGGAGAGTACGTCACACACACCCGGCCAGCCCGGGGTGGGGGTACGTCACCCCCACCCACCCAGCCTGAGGGAGAGTACGTCACCCCCACCCACCCAGCCAGGGGGAGAATACGTCACCCCCACCCACCCAGCCTGAGGGAGAGTACGTCACACACACCCGGCCAGCCCGGGGTGGGGGTACGTCACCCCCACCCACCCAGCCAGGGGGAGAATACGTCACCCCCACCCACCCAGCCAGAGGGAGAGTACGTCACACACACCCACCCAGCCCTGGAGAGTATACGTCACACCAACCCGCCCAGCCCTGGAGAGTGGGGATAAATTTTCAAGTAAACTTTTCCAACAGGTAACGTGAGTCGCATCTAAGTCTGACTATATTTATGCCGGCGCTAAACATGAGGCGCTGTAAATACCCTTATCACAGACGGCTCTTAATTGTTCCTGGTGCCAGCAGCACAAGGAAGTAAGGTGTGAGGTTGTTGTGGGTGAGGGAGGCTGAGAGGGGGTGAGGGGGGCTGAGAGGGAGTGACGGGGGCTGAGAGGGGGTGAGGGGGGCTGAGAGGGAGTGACGGGGGCTGAGAGGGGGTGAGGGGGGCTGAGAGGGGGCTGAGAGGGAGTGAGGGGGGCTGAGGGGGGCTGAAGGGGGCTGAGAGGGGGTGAGGGGGGCTGAGAGGGAGTGACGGGGGCTGAGAGGGGGTGAGGGGGGCTGAGAGGGGGTGAGGGGGCTGAGAGGGAGTGAGGGGGGCTGAGGGGGGCTGAGGGGGGCTGAGAGGGGGTGAGGGGGGCTGAGAGGGGGTGAGGGGGGGCTGCGAGGGGGTAAGGGGGGCTGAGAGAGGAGGGGAGCTACGAGAGGGAGGCTTAGAGAGAGGCAGGCTGGGGATCCTCCCTCCTCGCTTTCCTCCCTCTTCCTCACCCTCCTCCTTCCTCTTCGCCCTCCTACTCCTTCCTCCTCGCCCTCCTCCCCTTCCTCCTTCCCCTCCTCCTTCCTTCTCGCCCTCCTCCTTCCTCCTCGCCCTCCTCCTCCTCCTTCCTTCTCGCTCTCCTCCTTTTTCCTCCCTCCTCCTCTTCCTTCCTCCTTGCCCTTTTCCTCCTCCTTCTTCTTCCTTGCTTTCCTCCTCCTTTCTCCTCTCCCTCCTCCTCTCTCTCCTCCTTCTTCTTCCTCCCTCCTCGCTCTCTTCCTCGCCCTCCTCCTTCTTCCTCCTCCTCCTTCCTCCTCGCCCTCCTCCTCCTTCCTCCTCGCTCTCCTTCTCGCCCTCCTCCTTCCTCCTTCCTCCTCGCCCTCCTTCTTCCTCCTCCTCCTTCCTCCTCGCCCTCCTCCTCCTTCCTCCTCGCCCTCCTCCTCCTTCCTCCTCGCCCTCCTCCTCCTTCCTCCTCGCCCTCCTCCTCCTTCCTCCTCGCCCTCCTCCTCCTTCCTCCTCGCCCTCCTCCTCCTTCCTCCTCGCCCTCCTCCTCCTTCCTCCTCGCCCTCCTCCTCCTTCCTCCTTGCACTCCTCCTCCTTCTTCCTCCTTCCTTCTCCTCCTTCCTCCTCGCCCTCCTCCTTACTCCTCACCCTCCTCCTCCTCCTCCTCCCTCTGCCTCCTCGCCCTACTCTTCCTACTCGCTCTCCTCCTACTGCTTCCTCCTCGCTCTCCTCCTTCTTCCTCCTCGTCCTCCTTCCTCCTCGCCCTCCTCCTTCCTCCTCGGCCTCCTCCTTCCTACTCGCCCTCCTCCTCCTCCTTCCTCCACGCCCTCGTTCCTTCTCGCCCTACTCCAATTTCCACCTCTTTTCTTCCTCCTCGCCCTCCTCCTCCTCAACGTCCTCTTTAACTTCCTCCTCTACCTCATCCTCCTTCCTCCTGTGCCTCGACCTCCTCCTTCTTCCTCTAGCTCCTCCATCTTCTACTCTTCCTCCTCGGCCTCTTAGTTTCTCCTCGAACTCAGCCTCTTACCTGGAATTCTTCCTCCTTCCTCCTCGACTTCTTTAAAAAAAAAAAAAGAATAAAAATGATGAATCAACCGTTATTATGATCCTGTTTCATTTTACTAAATATAGAAATATACTTTTATATTTCTACATTTATATAAATAACATCAATAAAAAACTACGTTTATGAAACATTTAAGGTTGCCACAAGGTTTCAAATTTTTTTTAGCCAACGTTTCGTGCAATACGTTATAGAAACTTATTTAAATCCACACAAAATTACGCATTTAATGCGTGAAAAAACGTTGCCCATACTTTCCAACACTTTCCAGATACGTTGTGGCAACCTAAAATTGTTTCCTGGGATCACCCCAGGTAGCACCACTCCAGGTAGCACCACTACAAGTAGCACAACTCTAGGTAGCATCACTATTCTCCTCCACTCCAGGTAGCATCTCTCCAGGTAGCATCACTCTATTCTCCTCCTCTCCAGGTAGCATCACTCCAGGTAGCATCACTCCAGGTAGCATCACTCCAGGAAGCATCACTCCAGGAAGCATCACTTCAGGTAGCATCACTCCAGGTAGCACCACTCCAGGTAGCACCACTCCAGGTAGTACCACTCCAGGTAGCATCACTCCAGGTAGCATCACTCCAGGAAGCATCACTCCAGGAAGCATCACTTCAGGTAGCATCACTCCAGGTTACACCACTCCAGGTAGCACCACTCTAGGCTGCACCACTCTAGGTAGCGCCACTCTAGGCTGCACCACTCCAGGTAACACCACTTCCGGAAGCACCACTCCAGGTAGCATCACTCCAGGTAGCACCACTCCAGGTAGCACCACTCCAGGTAGCACCACTACAGGTAGCACCACTCCAGGTAGCACCACTACAGGTAGCACCACTACAGGTAGCACCACTGCAGGAAGCACCACTCCAGGTAGCACCACTCCAGGTAGCATCACTCCAGGTAGCACCACTCCAGGTAGCACCACTCCAGGTAGCACCACTCCAGGTAGCACCACTACAGGTAGCATCACTCCAGGTAGCACCACTACAGGTAGCACCACTCCAGGTAGCACCACACCAGGTAGCATCACTTCAGGTAGCATCACTCCAGGTAGCACCACTACAAGTAGCACAACTCTAGGTAGCATCACTCTATTCTCCTCCACTCCAGGTAGCATCTCTCCAGGTAGCATCACTCTATTCTCCTCCTCTCCAGGTAGCATCACTCCAGGTAGCATCACTCCAGGTAGCATCACTCCAGGAAGCATCACTCCAGGAAGCATCACTTCAGGTAGCATCACTCCAGGTAGCACCACTCCAGGTAGCACCACTCCAGGTAGTACCACTCCAGGTAGCATCACTCCAGGTAGCATCACTCCAGGAAGCATCACTCCAGGAAGCATCACTTCAGGTAGCATCACTCCAGGTTACACCACTCCAGGTAGCACCACTCTAGGCTGCACCACTCTAGGTAGCGCCACTCTAGGCTGCACCACTCCAGGTAACACCACTTCCGGAAGCACCACTCCAGGTAGCACCACTCCAGGTAGCACCACTCCAGGTAGCATCACTCCAGGTAGCACCACTCTAGGTAGCACCACTCCAGGTAGCACCACTCCAGGTAGCACCACTACAGGTAGCATCACTCCAGGTAGCACCACTACAGGTAGCACCACTCCAGGTAGCACCACACCAGGTAGCATCACTTCAGGTAGCATCACTCCAGGTTACACCACTCCAGGTAGCACCACTCTAGGCTGCACCACTCTAGGTAGCGCCACTCTAGGCTGCACTACTCCAGGTAACACCACTTCCGGAAGCACCACTCCAGGTAGCATCACTCCAGGTAGCACCACTACAGGTAGCACCACTCCAGGTAGCACCACTCCAGGTAGCACCACTACAGGTAGCACCACTCCAGGTAGCACCACTACAGGTAGCACCACTACAGGTAGCACCACTGCAGGAAGCACCACTCCAGGTAGCACCACTCCAGGTAGCATCACTCCAGGTAGCACCACTCCAGGTAGCACCACTCCAGGTAGCACCACTCCAGGTAGCACCACTACAGGTAGCATCACTCCAGGTAGCACCACTACAGGTAGCACCACTCCAGGTAGCACCACACCAGGTAGCATCACTCCAGGTAGCATCACTCCAGGTAGCACCACTCCAGGTAGTACCACTCCAGGTAGCACCACTCCAGGTAGCACCACTCCAGGCTGCATAACTCCAGGTAGCACCACTCCAGGAAGCACCACTCCAGGTAGCACCACTCCAGGTAGCACCACTCCAGGTAGCACCACTCCAGGTAGTACCACTCCAGGTAACACCACTCCAGGTAACACCACTCCAGGTAGCATCACTACAGGTAGCACCACTCCAGGTAGCATCACTCCAGGTAACACCACTCCAGGTAGCATCACTCCAGGTAGCACCACTACAGGTAGCACTACTACAGGTAGCACCACTCCAGGTAGCACCCCTCCAGGCTGCATAACTCCAGGTAGCACCACTCCAGGTAGCATCACTCCAGGTAGCACCACTACAGGTAGCACCACTACAGGTAGCACCACTCCAGGTAGCACCAATCCAGGCTGCATAACTCCAGGTAGCACCACTCCAGGTAGCATCACTCCAGGTAACACCACTCCAGGTAGCATCACTCCAGGTAGTTTCACTCCAGGTAGCACCATTCTAGGTAGCGCTACTCCAGGCTACACCACTCCAGGTAACACCACTTCCGGAATGACCACTCCAGGTAGAACCACTACAGGTAGCACCACTCCAGGCTGCACCACTCCAGGCTGCACCACTCCAGGCTGCACCACTCCAGGTAGCACCACTTCAGGTAGCACCACTCTAGGTAGCACCTCTCCAGGTAACACCACTTCCGGAAGCACCACTCCAGGTAGCTCCACTCCAGGCTGCACCACTACAGGTAGCACCACTCCAGGTAGCACCACTCCAGGTAGCACCACTACAGGTAGCACCACTCCAGGTAGCACCACTACAGGTAGCACCACTACAGGTAGCACCACTGCAGGAAGCACCACTCCAGGTAGCACCACTCCAGGTAGCATCACTCCAGGTAGCACCACTCCAGGTAGCACCACTCCAGGTAGCACCACTCCAGGTAGCACCACTACAGGTAGCATCACTCCAGGTAGCACCACTACAGGTAGCACCACTCCAGGTAGCACCACACCAGGTAGCATCACTCCAGGTAGCACCACTCCAGGTAGCACCACTCCAGGTAGCACCACTCCAGGTAGCACCACTCCAGGCTGCATAACTCCAGGTAGCACCACTCCAGGTAGCACCACTCCAGGTAGAACCACTCCAGGTAGCACCACTCCAGTTGCACCACTCCAGGTAGTACCACTCCAGGTAACACCACTCCAGGTAACACCACTCCAGGTAGCATCACTACAGGTAGCACCACTCCAGGTAGCATCACTCCAGGTAACACCACTCCAGGTAGCATCACTCCAGGTAGCACCACTACAGGTAGCACCACTACAGGTAGCACCACTCCAGGTAGCACCCCTCCAGGCTGCATAACTCCAGGTAGCACCACTCCAGGTAGCATCACTCCAGGTAGCACCACTACAGGTAGCACCACTACAGGTAGCACCACTCCAGGTAGCACCAATCCAGGCTGCATAACTCCAGGTAGCACCACTCCAGGTAGCATCACTCCAGGTAACACCACTCTAGGTAGCATCACTCCAGGTAGTCTCACTCCAGGTAGCACCATTCTAGGTAGCGCTACTCCAGGCTACACCACTCCAGGTAACACCACTTCCGGAATGACCACTCCAGGTAGAACCACTACAGGTAGCACCACTCCAGGCTGCACCACTCCAGGCTGCACCACTCCAGGCTGCACCACTCCAGGTAGCACCACTTCAGGTAGCACCACTCTAGGTAGCACCTCTCCAGGTAACACCACTTCCGGAAGCACCACTCCAGGTAGCTCCACTCCAGGCTGCACCACTCCAGGTAACACCACTTCCGGAAGCACCACTCCAGGTAGCATCACTTCAGGGTAGCATCACTCCAGGAAGCACCACCCCAGGTAGCATCACTCCAGGTAGCCCCACTCCAGGTAGTACCCTCCAGGTAGCACCACTCCAGGTAGCATCACTCCAGGTAGCACCACTCCAGATAGCACCACTCCAGGTAGCACCCTCCAGGTAGCACCACTCCAGGCAGCACCACTCCAGGTAGCACCCTCCAGGTAGCACCCTCCAGGTAGCACCACTCCAGGTAGCACCCTCCAGGTAGCACCCTATATGTAGCACCACTCCAGGTAGCACCCTCCAGGTAGCACCCTCCAGGTAGCACCACTCCAGGTAGCATCACTCCAGGAAGCATCACTCCAGGTAGCATCACTCCAGGAAGCATCACTTCAGGTAGCATCACTCCAGGTTACACCACTCCAGGTAGCACCACTCTAGGCTGCACCACTCTAGGTAGCGCCACTCTAGGCTGCACCACTCCAGGTAACACCACTTCCTGAAGCACCACTCCAGGTAGCATCACTCCAGGTAGCACCACTACAGGTAGCACCACTCCAGGTAGCACCACTCCATGTAGCACCACTACAGGTAGCACCACTCCAGGTAGCACCACTCCAGGTAGCATCACTCCAGGTAACACCACTCCAGGTAGCATCACTCCAGGTAGCACCATTCTAGGTAGCGCTACTCCAGGCTACACCACTCCAGGTAACACCACTTCCGGAATGACCACTCCAGGTAGCACCACTACAGGTAGCACCACTCCAGGCTGCACCACTCCAGGCTGCACCACTCCAGGTAGCACCACTCCAGGTAGCACCACTCTAGGTAGCACCTCTCCAGGTAACACCACTTCCGGAAGCACCACTCCAGGTAGCACCACTCCAGGTAGCTCCACTCCAGGTAGCACCACTCCAGGTAGCACCACTACAGGTAGCACCACTGCAGGAAGCACCACTCCAGGTAGCTCCACTCCAGGTAGCACCACTACAGGTAGCACCACTCCAGGTAGCACCCCTCCAGGCTGCATAACTCCAGGTAGCACCACTCCAGGTAGCATCACTCCAGGTAGCACCACTACAGGTAGCACCACTACAGGTAGCACCACTCCAGGTAGCACCAATCCAGGCTGCATAACTCCAGGTAGCACCACTCCAGGTAGCATCACTCCAGGTAACACCACTCCAGGTAGCATCACTCCAGGTAGTTTCACTCCAGGTAGCACCATTCTAGGTAGCGCTACTCCAGGCTACACCACTCCAGGTAACACCACTTCCGGAATGACCACTCCAGGTAGAACCACTACAGGTAGCACCACTCCAGGCTGCACCACTCCAGGCTGCACCACTCCAGGCTGCACCACTTCAGGTAGCACCACTCTAGGTAGCACCTCTCCAGGTAACACCACTTCCGGAAGCACCACTCCAGGTAGCTCCACTCCAGGCTGCACCACTACAGGTAGCACCACTCCAGGTAGCACCACTCCAGGTAGCACCACTACAGGTAGCACCACTCCAGGTAGCACCACTACAGGTAGCACCACTACAGGTAGCACCACTGCAGGAAGCACCACTCCAGGTAGCACCACTCCAGGTAGCATCACTCCAGGTAGCACCACTCCAGGTAGCACCACTCCAGGTAGCACCACTCCAGGTAGCACCACTACAGGTAGCATCACTCCAGGTAGCACCACTACAGGTAGCACCACTCCAGGTAGCACCACACCAGGTAGCATCACTCCAGGTAGCATCACTCCAGGTAGCACCACTCCAGGTAGCACCACTCCAGGTAGCACCACTCCAGGTAGCACCACTCCAGGCTGCATAACTCCAGGTAGCACCACTCCAGGTAGCACCACTCCAGGTAGCACCACTCCAGGTAGCACCACTCCAGGTAGCACCACTCCAGGTAGTACCACTCCAGGTAACACCACTCCAGGTAGCACCACTACAGGTAGCACCACTCCAGGTAGCACCACTACAGGTAGCACCACTACAGGTAGCACCACTGCAGGAAGCACCACTCCAGGTAGCACCACTCCAGGTAGCATCACTCCAGGTAGCACCACTCCAGGTAGCACCACTCCAGGTAGCACCACTCCAGGTAGCACCACTACAGGTAGCATCACTCCAGGTAGCACCACTACAGGTAGCACCACTCCAGGTAGCACCACACCAGGTAGCATCACTCCAGGTAGCATCACTCCAGGTAGCACCACTACAGGTAGCACCACTACAGGTAGCACCACTCCAGGTAGCACCAATCCAGGCTGCATAACTCCAGGTAGCACCACTCCAGGTAGCATCACTCCAGGTAACACCACTCCAGGTAGCATCACTCCAGGTAGTTTCACTCCAGGTAGCACCATTCTAGGTAGCGCTACTCCAGGCTACACCACTCCAGGTAACACCACTTCCGGAATGACCACTCCAGGTAGAACCACTACAGGTAGCACCACTCCAGGCTGCACCACTCCAGGCTGCACCACTCCAGGCTGCACCACTCCAGGTAGCACCACTTCAGGTAGCACCACTCTAGGTAGCACCTCTCCAGGTAACACCACTTCCGGAAGCACCACTCCAGGTAGCTCCACTCCAGGCTGCACCACTCCAGGTAACACCACTTCCGGAAGCACCACTCCAGGTAGCATCACTTCAGGGTAGCATCACTCCAGGAAGCACCACCCCAGGTAGCATCACTCCAGGTAGCCCCACTCCAGGTAGTACCCTCCAGGTAGCACCACTCCAGGTAGCATCACTCCAGGTAGCACCACTCCAGATAGCACCACTCCAGGTAGCACCCTCCAGGTAGCACCACTCCAGGCAGCACCACTCCAGGTAGCACCCTCCAGGTAGCACCCTCCAGGTAGCACCACTCTAGGTAGCACCCTCCAGGTAGCACCCTATATGTAGCACCACTCCAGGTAGCACCCTCCAGGTAGCACCCTCCAGGTAGCACCACTCCAGGTAGCATCACTCCAGGAAGCATCACTCCAGGTAGCATCACTCCAGGAAGCATCACTTCAGGTAGCATCACTCCAGGTTACACCACTCCAGGTAGCACCACTCTAGGCTGCACCACTCTAGGTAGCGCCACTCTAGGCTGCACCACTCCAGGTAACACCACTTCCGGAAGCACCACTCCAGGTAGCATCACTCCAGGTAGCACCACTACAGGTAGCACCACTCCAGGTAGCACCACTCCATGTAGCACCACTACAGGTAGCACCACTCCAGGTAGCACCACTCCAGGTAGCATCACTCCAGGTAACACCACTCCAGGTAGCATCACTCCAGGTAGCACCATTCTAGGTAGCGCTACTCCAGGCTACACCACTCCAGGTAACACCACTTCCGGAATGACCACTCCAGGTAGCACCACTACAGGTAGCACCACTCCAGGCTGCACCACTCCAGGCTGCACCACTCCAGGTAGCACCACTCCAGGTAGCACCACTCTAGGTAGCACCTCTCCAGGTAACACCACTTCCGGAAGCACCACTCCAGGTAGCACCACTCCAGGTAGCTCCACTCCAGGTAGCACCACTCCAGGTAGCTCCACTCCAGGCTGCACCACTCCAGGTAACACCACTTCCGGAAGCACCACTCCAGGTAGCATCACTTCAGGTAGCACCACTCCAGGTAGCATCACTTCAGGTAGCACCACTCCAGGAAGCACCACCCCAGGTAGCATCACTCCAGGTAGCACCACTCCAGGTAGCACCACTCCAGGTAGCACCACTCCAGGTACTACCACCGCACGTAGCATCACTCAAGACTGTACCGTTCCAAATTGTACTACTCGAAGCATCACCAGTTCATACAGTGATATTCCCTCCCGTCGCAGTGCTGTCAGTGCTCTGTTGTGTCTCCTAAAGAGAGAGGCGTCGACGCAGCAAGGTTAGAATTGTCTTCCCTTAAAGGAAAATAATTTTACACGCGGTCCTTGGTGGAATCCTTGAAATGTAATAGGACTGAGGATATGAGGGAGGCTGGCGTGGAGGTGACGGCACTCCGAGCAGTTCTTCGTAACGAGTAAGGGAATCCCACCCGGAAAAAATGTCAATTGTTAGTCAGGTAAGAATTGTGTTACCAGACTCACGCACTTCTTCCGCTCCTCAGGTGCTTAAGTTACAGCTTGTGACACACAGCCAGCGCTTGAAATGGAATATATATATATATATATATATATATATATATATATATATATATATATATATATATATATATATATATATATATATATATATATATATATATATATATATATATATATATATATATATATATATATATATATATATATATATATATATATATATATATATATATATATATATATATATATATATATATATATATATATATATATATATATATATATATATATATATATATATATATATATATATATATATATATATATATATATATATATATATATATATATATATATATATATATATATATATATATATATATATATATATATATATATATATATATATATATATATATATATATATATATATATATATATATATATATATATATATATATATATATATATATATATATATATATATATATATATATATATATATATATATATATATATATATATATATATATATTGGTAGCAGTCTTTCCTGTAGAAATATATTATTAAATATGACCGAAAAAGTAAGATTAATAATTCTAACACGAATTTTCTCTATCTTTCTTAAATTTCTTTTCACTGTTGATGGTAACTGAAAAATCAATTCTCCGAAATTCATTTTTATTTCTAGTCTGACGCGACACTTGAACGCGTTTCGTAAAACTTATTACATTTTCAAAGACTTTAGTTTACCCACACACACACAACTATAACTGAACAGAGTTTAAAAAGTTTCGATTTTATACCTGTATTTGGGTGAGGTGATATGTTACAACAGTTTTGGATGAGGTGAAAACAAACTTTCAAGACAAGACAGAACACGAAACAATGGGTATAGTATTTTGTAAGTTAAAGGGAAGAATGGAAGTAACTGCAAAGGGCCTATTGGCCCATATTACTATATACTTCTTTATTGGTGCGGAGTCTTGAAGTGGGTAGAATATAGTTGTGCATTAATTGGCTGTTGATTGCTGATGTCCACTTCTTAATGTGTAGTGCCTCGCAGATATCAAGCCGCCTGCTATCGCTGTATCTATCGATGATTTCCGTGTTTTTTTCAAGACTTCTCTGGTGATGGTCTGGTTGTGGGAAGAGATTATATGTTCCTTAATGGAGCCCTGTTGCTTATGCATCGTTAATCGCCTGGAAAGAGATGTTGTTGTCTTGCCTATATACTGAATTCTTTGAGGCTTACAGTCCCCAAGTGGGCAATTGAAGGCATAGACGACATTGGTCTCTTTTAAAGCGTTCTGCTTTGTGTCTGGAGAGTTTCTCATGAGTAGGTTGGCCGTTTTCTTGGTTTTATAGTAGATCGTCAATTGTATCTTCTGATTTTTGTCTGTAGGGATAACGTTACTATTAACAATATCTTTCAGGACCCTTTCCTCCGTTTTATGAGCTGTGGAAAAGAAGTTCCTGTAAAATAGTCTAATAGGGGGTACAGGTGTTGTGTTAGTTGTCTCTTCAGAGGTTGCATGGCATTTCACCTTCCTTCTTATGATGTCTTCAACGAAACCATTGGAGAAGCCGTTGTTGACTAGGACCTGCCTTACCCTACAGAGTTCTTCATCGACTTGCTTCCATCCTGAGCTGTGGCTGAGAGCACGGTCGACATAAGCGTTAACGGCACTCCTCTTGTACCTGTCTGGGCAGTCACTGTTGGAATTGAGGCACATTCCTATGTTTGTTTCCTTAGTGTAGACTGCAGTGTGGAAACCTCCGCTCCTTTCCATGACTGTTACATCTAGAAAGGGCAGCTTCCCATCCTTCTCCATCTCGTAAGTGAAACGCAACACAGAGTTCCGCTCAAATGCCTCCTTCAGCTCCTGCAGATGTCTGACATCAGGTACCTGTGTAAAAATGTCGTCAACATACCTGCAGTATATGGCCGGTTTCAAGTTCATGTCGACTAAGACCTTTTGTTCGATGGTTCCCATGTAGAAGTTCGCAAACAGGACACCTAGGGGAGAACCCATGGCTACCCAATCTCACTTCTGGGGTGTGAGTTTCCAGTTGCATATATGCCTGGAGACCGTTTCAGGCTTGTTCGCATATATATATATATATATATATATATATATATATATATATATATATATATATATATATATATATATATATATATATATATATATATATATATATATATATATATATATATATATATATATATTTATGTGTGTGTGTGTGAATATTTGAGTTTACCTGAAAAGCTGAATAGAAAATTACGACCTAACCTAATCTTCTTAGTGTTTGCAGATTGGCATTTTATTGCTTATCTGCTTATCATGCTTAACCTATAGCTATATTAATATTACAGTTTCATAAAACTAATAAAACAAAACTAAAATATATAAATATATTGTAAAGTAACTCAGGATATTTTAAAATTTTAATGTTACTATGTATGACAGTGAGGAAATGTACTTATTACACGTATACCTCTAGCATGTACATTACGTCTCGCTCTCATTCTATTCCTTACCATACTGTACCGTATAATTACATAATCTTCGTCTGCTTCATAATACCCATTCTCTTAGAATCTTCAATCTTCCAAACATTTGTTCATTCAATCTTCCAAGTGTATATTGCTGTTCCCTGCTCCCATGTGCCGCTCTCATCCCCTTCTGCCTTTAGCCATCATCATTCCCCTTCCTTTCTTATTACTCTTAGTGTATATTGAAGTCCTCTGCTTCTTTCCCCCCTCTTCTTCCTCAGGTATTCTACAGAAGAGCCTTCTCCTACCAAACTGCTCTCCTAGCTCATGCATCCTTATTCCCTGTTCGTCATCTCAGAGGTCTTCCCTCTTGCCTTCGCCTTTCTGAGCTACCTGTAAGCACCCAGAGGTCTTATCCCTAAAATTTCAGACCTCACTTCTCCCTGATTAATTTGATCTCCCTGATTATACAAATTATATATGTTAAAAATTTTCGTTAACTTATGCAATGGAAAACGAAAATACAAAACGTTCCATCAAGATTTTAGTAAGTTTGTATGTTGAATAAATATTTTAAACAACTCAATATAGGCATCTTTTAATTATTATTTGAACACATACACAAGAGTTTGAAATGCGACCAACAATATTTGAGTGATCGCTAGTGACTGATTGGCTAAGTAAGAACTAAAATGTAACCTCTCAAAATCAAATGTCAGTCATTTCCATCTGTATATGTAAAAACAGTATCTATTCTTCAGTCACAATTAAATAAAAACAGAGGTGTTAATCAAAGTCATTATCATTGAGGTTTTATGAAAACAGTCCTTAATGTTACAAAATTTACTAATTTCCTAGAGACCTGCTCCCCATGACCGAAAACTATTAGGAAGGCGTGTCATCTGTATGGGGTGGAGAAGGAACAATATGGGCACATGAACTGGAACTCAAACACATCCCAATTTATTGCAGAAAAGACCAATAACGAGAGGAACTATAAGTTAAAGGTACAAAAATCATGAGAAATCATAAGGTACAGACAATTAACCAAATGAGGGAATGAAAACAGATAAGGGGGTTAAGGTTCATATAATTAGGAAATTTGATGTACCTTAACATATTGGGTGCATATTGGGAGATTGGGAAAAATGGTTGAAGGTTCAATTGGAAGAGAGGAGGAAGGGAGAGAAAATGGGAAAGAAGGAAAAAGATAGAGAGAGAGGGTGAATGGGAGGGAGTGAAACTATGAGTGAGTCCAAAATAAATGGTTTCTTTTAATGATCCTAAATTCATGCACAAAATGATGACAAACTAACACTTTGAATTAATCAAATTCTTCATGTCGTTTTGGTTTTGGTAACACTGATTTCATCCTCAGATTTAAAATAAAACAAGTCAGAATCGAGCACGACTGTGGTAAAATTCTCAGAATAAGAAATAAAAGTGTTAGTTTTCAGATATCAGCTAAACAACGCTGTAATTTTAAATTCTGAATGCGAGAAAGATCTAAGAATCATGGATGATAGAAGTATTAAACCAAAAAATTAATGCATGCATGTCCGCAATGAGGCAAATAGGATACTGCGACATATATGTAGAGGGAAGTTAGCAAAAATGCATCGAACAATATTCTTCGGTTTTACCTTTACTATATCAGACCCTATTTCGATCACGCGGTCCAGTTTTGATTTCCAATCTATAGAAAGCTAATACATTATCTTGAATACGTACTGAGAAGAATGACGATGTTAATCCCAGGCATTAGAAACATTCCTTATGATGAGCGATTAAACCCCATGCGTGCGGGACGCTCCAAGCAACAGCCTGTTGAACCAAGCTCTCAAGTCAAGCCTGGCCTCGGGCCGGGCTTGGGGAGTAGAAGCACTTCCAGAACCCCATCAAACAGGTATCAAGAAGGTAACAGGCTTAACCTTCATTTTATAGAAATGTGGAGTGTAGAGTTGACATGACTGAAGTATATAAATGGATGAGAGGGTATGACAGAGGTGGGTACAACAATGGTTATAAACAGAAGTTTAGATTTTGGAAAGACTTGGTTAAATACTAGTTTGAAAATAGGCTTGATGATATAAGGAACAAATTATTAGTAATTATTAATAATTAATATTATAACAAATTATTAATAAGTAATAACAAATTATTAGTAATTTGTATCCATCGATCCAGCATTCATTATGTGGAATCAATGGATTTTTCCAAGAGTAAGTTAGACATATATGAATGAATTTCGGCTTATATATAATAGAAGTTGCCTAGTAGTGTCCAGTAGACCTTCTGCTATTTCTTTCATTTTTGTGTACTTACATGCTAAAGATCTCAAATAAAAAATCTCATTCAGCTTTTTCAAAGGTTCCTAGTAGCCAGGTAAAATTTCCAAGCTGAATTATAATGTTGCGATGCTGTAACTGAAACCTGGTTGCTCTTGTTCCATTTATTTGCGTAAAGTGTATGTCATCCAACTCATTCAAGAAGTTCAGTGCACTCTCATGCAAAGAGCCTGACGTCTGCGGATCAATAGGAAAGAAGCTGTAGCCCTTCCCGAGGTCTTGGGTTTCTCTTGACAGTTGTTGCACTACCCCATTCCGTTCTTTTATTCCGGAGATATATGTTGGCGAGAGTGGAGGCACATGTGTTGTCCAACCGCCATTCCTGGGCATTACGGTGACCTCACCAGGAAGCTTCTGACTGTCGCTGGGCCCGTACAATTGTGAATCTCGTTGTGCTGGATGGCCGGACGGGGCAATACACATCCTGATAATGACGTAGACTGTTTTGTGTTTTGCATTCGTTATCTCTCTGACTAACAGAAGATGAGGTCATGGAGGCCGTAGTGACCTGCCGCGGATACCTCTGTGTTCAATGAGGATTGATGCGGCGAGGGGAATAAATATATAAATTCACGAACCCTACCTGTCAAGGCGAGTTCTGAAGGAGGTTATCTTGTGGTTATCTTGAGACAATTTCGGGGCTTAGCATCCCCGCGGCCCAGTCCTCGACCAGGCCTCCTTTTTGTTACACATTCCCAGGAAGCAGCCCGTAGCAGCTGTCTAACTCCCAGGTACCTATTTACTGCTAGGTAAACAGTTGCATTAGGGGTGAAAGAAACACTGCCCATATGTTTCCGCCCTCATCGGGGATCGAAACCGGAACCACAGAACTACGAATCCCGAGCGCTGTCCACTCAGCTGTCAGGCCCCTTATTAAGAACGGCGAAATAAAATCCCAAGCAAAGAAGAGAAGTTCTATCTATCCAAAATGCATTGTCAATTAATTTTACCACTTTTTTCCGATGTGAGATAATCCCAGTATGTCTGTCTTGGATTTTTTGAAAATGATAGACGTTGTGAAGGGTTGGCAGCACCGTCAAATGATTGGCCACTTCAATAAACTAAGTATCGTCAATCCCACTTGATTCTCTTCTGTGATCTGGTATAATCTTATATTCGAAGTCATTGTAGATATACACCTGAATTAAAAAATTACACAGACGAAAGTTCTTAGTCTGTTTAACGGTGTCATCCAAATCAATGTTGAGTACAAATGTGGGCAATAATTTCAAGAGCTCATACCTAATTTTCCCATAGTTGAGGGCTGACGCACGCGGGTGTGACAAGGCCAGGTACCTTGTGAGCAGGTGCACAGCATCATGATCATCACAGTCATGTATTTTTTGCTCCATCTTATTCGTGTCGCACAAATTCACCTCGAGGATACGGTTGGCACCCAACGGCACTCTGAGCATTGTGGTTCAGAGGGCAGTGGCTTCCAGTAAACCGGATCTCACTGCATTAATGTCTAGTTCATTGCATGAGATTATCTCACACTTCGATGGTTTAGACGTGACAGTATTAGCAAACAATGCAACATCTCTCAAAGCAGCCACCACGAAACAGTCAAAAGCCGCACTCCACCGATTCCCGAAATATGGAATCAAGCATCATTGTGCGTTATTATACACAAACATTTCCAACATTCATAGCGTCAAAATTGTACTACATTACAAAATCATATGCCCTATATTAACAAAAAATTAATGGTTCATTTTCACTATTTCAAAAAACTAAAAACTGGTTGCAATTACATCGCTATACACAAATGCTTTTGGCAGGTATTTCACCGGCTCGGCCTTTTACAGATACCAAAAAAGCGTTCACTTCATCTGGCATTCAGAACCCGCTAGAAGAAAAAGGCAATGGGATTCTTAACTACATTATTCACAGAAAGAAAGTGATTAATCACTAACTCCAACGGTTTAAACCCTAACATTTAATATGAATCGAGTGCAGTAAGTATAGTGTGTAGGAAGTGTTGTGTGTAGGAAGTGATGTGTGTAGGAAGTGAAGGGTGAAGGAAGTGCTCTGGGTAGGAAGTGATGTGTGTGGAAAGTGCACTATGTAGAAAGTGCTATGTGTAGGAAGTGCAGTGTATAGGAAGCACATTTGCTAGGGTGCTTAAAGAATGCAAAGAGGAGCTTTCCGAGTCATTGTCTACCATATTTAATAAATCAATAGAGTTAGGTAGAGTGCCAGAAAAACTTGGGAATTAGGCAAATTAAGGAAAATTAAGGAAAATTGAGGAAAACTTGGCTTATTAGGCAAATCGGGCCTTGCATAGTAGGCCGAGTGTTACGGCCCTCTGGGGTCGCAACAGGGTTCTTTCTCTGATGTTAGTAGAGTTAGGGTATCCGGCCCCAAGCCAGTAGTGGCTTTCAAGAGGTGTGCTCCATAACGCAAGTAAATTAAAGGGGAAGGGAGACAAAGGCAAATACTTAATAATATAATTATCACCGTCACCATAAATTATATATATCTTATCACACGGGGGGGGGGGGTATAAACACTATTATATACAATCTGGTCTTCCTCTGAAGACACTGAGTGTTCCACGGTGCTCAACGATGCTAAGCTCTTGGTCCTCTTGTGGCCTCACAATGAATCCTTCGATTCTCTTGAGTCTACCCTGGCCACAGGCCAGCCAAATCACAGTTCCACTGGGGGCACCGTCGTGGAGGCCGTCAACCACTAATCCAGCCTGTAGCTGGCAGGTTCCAATCAGCAACGCTGCGTTGGCCACTCCACGACCGATACTAGGGTTGCGAGCCCAAGTCAGGAGCCTCGTGTGATCCCACAGATCCCTCTCCTCACCACAACACCCCAGTGGTTAAGCGTCTCCACCAGTCAGCCCCGGGTACGACAATTCCTCAACTGCCACGTCACAGGCAGGCTAGCACCACAGTGTTCATCCAGGGGGGGTGACTCACAGCTGCTGCAGCAAACACGTGGAGACTCTTCGACTGCCTTGGGTAGACTGATCCAACTTCCATTACAGCAGTCCCAGGTCGACTCTGTAATCAGACACGTCATCAGTAATAGGGACTCTAGGGCACCTCACTTACAGGCTTAGACACAAACGCCCACCTATCCACTCCATAGATGGCATTGCTGTCTAAGCTCCACCTCACCAGAGGTCAGCAGCGGCTACGTCACGAGCTGATTAGGACTGGAAACTAGCCCTTGTGGCCAGTATACCTCGTCCTCACTAGGTGGCGTCGTCCATTTGGAGGGGTTTTCGGGAGCTGACCCACAGATGGCGCAGTCGTCACTGCTCCGTGCTCGGACGCTGGGCTCGGGTCCGTAACACCGAGAAGTGCCTTCTGGCTACTAGGTACTACATATATATATATATATATATATATATATATATACATATATATATTTATTTATATATATATATATGTTGTACCTTGTAGCCAGAGCCTCGTACTCGGCCTGCTATGCAAGGCCCGATTGGCCTAATAAGCCAAGTTTTCCTTAATTAATATATTTTATCTATTTTTTTTCTTTTGAAATGATAAAGCTACCCATTTCATTTTGTATGAGGTAAAAAAAAAAATTATTTTAGTTAAAATTAACGTAGATATATGACCGAACCTAACCAACCCTACCTAACCTAACATATCTTTATAAGTTAGGTTAGGTTAGGTAGCCGAAAAAGTTAGGTTAGGTTAGGTTAGGTAGGTTAGGTAGTCGAAAAACAATTCATTCAGGAAAACTTGGCTTATTAGGCAAAAAAACCTTGCATAGTAGGCTAAGAAGTGCGTTCTGGCTACTAGGTACGACATATATATATATATAATATATATATATATATATATATATATATATATATATATATATATATATATATATATATATATATATATATATATAGATATATATATATATATGCGAACAAGCCTGAATGGTCCCCAGGACTATATGCAACTGAAAACTCACACCCCAGATGTGACTCGAACCCATACTGCCAGGAGCAACGCAACTGTTATGTACAGGACGCCTTAATCCACTTGACCATTATGATCGTACATAAGGAGATAATAGCCGAAGCTATTTGAACTACCCCCTTCCCCCCGGCCGGTAATCTTGGGCACAGCATTTTATCAAATCACCTCATTTCTTTGGGGCACACGTGAGGAGCACAAATGCGAACAAGCCTGAATGATCCCCAGGACTATATGCAACTGAAAACTCACACCCCAGAAGTGACTCGAACCCATACTTCCAGGAGCAACGCAACTGGTATGTACAGGACGCCTTAATCCACTTGACCATCACGACCAGTTTTCAGTTTTTCATATCTTCATTAAACAAAAATGTTTAATGAAGATATGTTCCGGCTACTGCGCTAGTGGAAAACGAGAATATCAAAACGAAAACCACTAATAAAATGCAGTAAAATCACATTCTTGAAATGAAAATCAATATAATTTTTTTGGAGTGATCATGTCGGAAGACCTCATTTTGAAAGAGCACAATAAAGTAGCTGCCATAGCTGCAAGAAAAATAACAGGCTGGCTAAACAGAACCTTTCAAACTCAGTTGCCAGACCAATAGTGATATCTTTTAAAACGTTAGTGCTTGCTAGAGTGGAATATTGTAGCACTACCAGCCCCATTCAATGTTGAAAGAAATGGCTGACCTGGATAGCGTGCGAAGTTCTTTTACTGCCAGAATGAACTCACCACAATATCTGAGTTTTTGGGACAGCATATAATTTTAAAATATTTGTTCCGTGAAGCACAGGCTGGAGATATACATAATAATTATACTTGGTAGACATTAAACGAACTAGTTCCAAATATGCAAACGAAAATAACTCCTTGTGAGACCAAGATGCACTCCAGGAAAGGCAAAATAGCCCCGTTGAACATGAAAGGTGCGCTAAGAGACAATTCTGTCATCATTAAGGGACCAAGACTTCTCAACACTCTCCCTCTAAACATAGGGGATGCATAACTGGTCGACCTACCAAGGTGTATAAGAGAGAACTTGATAAACGCCTCCAAATGATACCTGAATAACCACACAGTGAGTCATACGTCACACTGCAAGCATATGTCTCTCTAACAGCATGATTGACCAGACCACTAATCAGTAGGACTCGTCAGAGATGAGGCCGCAGATACATTGATAAAAAAATCCATGGAACCAGCAAACGGTAGAAAACAGTCATTTGAATTTAATGACATGAACTTCACCACCGATTTTAATCTCTATTCACTGGGAGGGAAATAAGGCCTGATAAGGTTGACCAAAACTGTTATGCAGTTGTGTGTATTTGCTGACATTACCGCTCACTCGTCCCTACCAATTCTGCATAGCAAGTAATATGACATTTTCTATGGAAAAAGGCACATGTAATTCCAATTCACATTAGAGGGTTCAGTTCAGCAACTATGCAAACCTTATCTTATAGCTGTCAATTACTGTCAATATTCTTGAGCTAATAATCTCACAACAAATGACTGCATTTTTTTCGCCATAATCTGTTGGTCTTTTCCTGAACCTTCCACCTAAGTGGTATCAGTCACTGGATGAATCAAGGACATATTTCAGATGCCTTTGATTGACTTTGGCACCTGGACTATTCTCTAAATTCCAAGTGATTGATATCTCTGGCTACATTCTAATGCTTATAATGAAATACTGCAAGAACGAAATTTAAAAATAGACCTCAATGAAGCAGAACCTGAGAGTCAGACAAGTAGTGTTGTGGAAAGTTTTCTTCAATACTCTGCTGCGCCTTATCCACTAAACTGCGTATGTTGAAGAGTGCACTCTAACCAATACATACCAAGAGAGGAAAAACACCAACTGCTAATTAATTAAACACAGAAATGCAGCAATTTCTACCTAGGTGAAAGCGTTGGCAGGTTGCATTTGCAGATGCGAAATACTGACGATAATTAAAAATTAAGGCAAGGAGAAGCAATTAAGACAGACCTACAGATGGATGGCAAAAATTAGTGCACAATGAGCAATTTGACATCGTGGAGATAAAGTGTGACACTTTAATGACCATGAAAAGCCACGTGCTGAGCCTGGCAAGCAAAGCTGACAAGCAACGTACACCAATGTAACGCTTCTTGAACATTTTACATACCATTTGTTGCAGCACAACTATACTTGGAGTGTACGTGGATGGGGCTCTGGAAGTTTTACTCCCGAACCACACACCAGCAAATGAAGAAACGACGACGTTCCCTGGAAACACAAACCGAAACTGTCTTTATTTTCCGCTTGTTACAACTTGTAATAAAGTTATTACATCTTGGCTTAACGTGTTTATGATGTATTAGAACGTTGTTACAACTTGCTATATTGGTTGTTATAACTGGTTAGGTGGTGTTAAAACTTGTTCGAACGTTGTACCAACGTCGTAGTTTCGGTGTGTGTTTGGCGGGTTGTGGTCCGCCCTGAACCATTATGAAGTTGTGTGATAGAAAAGAGGCAAGGACTGGAAAATAAATAAAATAAAGGAGTGAGATGAAAGATGAGGAGTAGGTAAGTAAAAGAAAAAGATAACGACCATTATCATACGACTTGATAATGGTCCAGAGAGAGAACTGAAACGTCGTCGTTTCCTCACTTTCTGATGTGTGGTTTGGTCATAATATCTTCAGCCACGTTATTGTGACTTATTGCCTGTCTACTCCCGATTCCCGGTCCGGGGCTAAGTATCACTTGTGAGAGCTTGATTCAACAGGCAGTTGCTTGGAGCTGCCCACAGGCCCACATATCCACTGCAGCCCGTTTGCTCCGGCATTTCTTGCAGAAAACTGTTCAGATTTTTCTTTTGTTCCGGCAATATTTTGTTTACCTGCTGGAAGGATATTGAACAACCTTGTACCTCTAAAGTTCATTTAGAGGTTTCTAATAGAGCCTATGACATCTCTACACCTCGCTGGCTCTATTTTGCATTTCTTGCCATGTCATTGGCTCCATTTACTGTACAAAGTTGGGACTTTGCCTTCCAGTATTTCCTATATATATATATATATATATATATATATATATATATATATATATATATATATATATATATATATATATATATATATATATATATATATATATATATATATATATATATATATATATATATATATATATATATATATATATATTATGTGATATCTCTCTCTTGTCTCCTTTTCAATGAGTACAGTTTGAGAGCATTGAACGCTCCCCAATAATTTAGTTGGTTTCTTGTGTCGATGATTGTCGTATATGTTCTCTGTATTACCCTCTGTTTCAGCAATTTCTGTTGCTCTGTAAACTGATGAGTATTGAGTAGTACTCAAAACGGGACAGCACAAGTGATTTTAATACTGTAAGCATTGCAATGGGATCCCTGGACTTGAATGTTCTCATAACCCATTATAACATTTTTCTAACTGAGATTGTATTTGCTTGGTTATGCTCCTTAAATGTTAGGTCGTCGTACATCATAATTCCCAGATCCTTTATGTGTTGCTTTCCTGCTGTGGGTAGATCTGATTCTGTCGTGTACCCTGTATTTCGTTTAAGGTCTTCATTTTTCCACACCTAAGTACCAGAGGCCAGATTCACGAAAGCACTTACACAAATACTTACGAATGTGTACATCTTTCCTCAATCTTTGACGGCTTTGGTTACATTTATTAAACCGTTTACAAGCATGAAAACTTCCCAATTAACTGTTGTTATTGTTATAAACAGCCTCCTGGTGCTTCGGAGCTCATTACTTGTTTAATAATTGTAAACAAAGCCGCTAAAGATTGAGAAAAGATGTACAGGTTCTTAAGTACTTACGTAAGTACTTTCGTGAATCTGGCCCCTGGAACTTATCTAAATATAAAGCACAGCCATCTTCAGTGTGCATAGCTTTTCGAATGGCCTATCTAGTGTATCTACTATCCTTCATTCAAATTCTGGACAAGGCGGACGACCAATATATATAGTCTCATTCAAAGTCTTGACCCTTACTGGAGAGACCGGTCAGTATGTAAGTGATCCAACACAGGAGAGTGTCAGCGGTATTAGTCATACATGTGGTCAATACTTTCAAGCCTCCACCCCTCCAATCTTTGTGGA